>NC_083649.1:2550405-2587905 GCF_963576545.1 Limanda limanda | reverse complement strand
TTGGGCTCGGACTTTAGACATTAGTTTTTTCAGGCGGTAAACTTCCTGATCTGTGAAGGTCGGTTGGTCGGTACCTTCAGATCTCCCCATGAGAAACTTCACTGTGTTGAGGAGATGTCTCGGATCTGGGATGAAGTCCTCCACTCTAACCGGGGGGGTGCTCTTAGTGTTGTGTAAAAACTTCCGGATTCCGTTGAAGGAGTAAACATCCCTCTCTCTATCCTCCTGCAGGTTCTCTATTTCTGTTATCATGTCCTCTAACTCAGAGGAAGGACACGGTGGGTTTACCTTCGATACTTTTTTTGCTTGGTCACTATTTGTCTTGTTTTCTGGGTTTTTTCTTTTGGCTGAAAGTTTGAGAAAATCTTCCTCCATCAAAAGATCCTCCTCATCAGGAAGCTCTGCCTCTGCTCCTCTAGTGTCTGTGTGAGTGTTTCTGACCTCGTTCTCCTGATGGACGTCCTCACTGTTCTCCCCCCCCCGTGACCCTGGTGTGTCGCTCTGTGGCTCCATCGGGACAGTGTGTGTGTGAGTGTGTGTGTGTGTGTGTGTGTGTGTGTGTGTGTGAGAGAGAGAGAGAGAGTGTGTGTGTGTGAGTGTAAGTGTGCTGGAGAGAGAGAGAGAGAGAGAGAGAGAGTGTGTGTGTATGTTTGGGAGAGAGAGAGTGTGTGTGTGTGTGTGTGTGAGAGAGAGAGAGAGAGTGTGTGTGTGAGTGTACTGTGTTGGAGAGAGAGAGAGAGAGAGAGTGTGTGTGTGTGTGAGAGAGAGAGAGAGAGTATGTGTTTGTGTGAGTGTAAGTGTGTTGGAGAGAGAGAGTGTGTGTGTGTGTGTGTGTGTGTGTGTGTGTGTGTGTGTGTGTGTGTGTGTGTGTGTGTGTGTGTGTGTGTGTACCTCGGCGTTCGCCAGTGACAATAAGCTGAGTCTATCGGCGTTTGCGGACCTTAAGGGGGATTTGGAGAACAAAGGAGAGAGCTGCGGGGGGGCTCGCTGAGCCTCGCGGACCGATCGCGACGTGTGATCTAATTAGCATATGAATCGGAGTCCAGCCGCTGGCTAGAACCTCTCTCTACTCACCATTGGAGGAAACCACAGACCCTTGAAACTAATGTCACTCGTGACTGGCTGGTAGAAGTGTTGCTATTGGTCACCTTATGGGTCATTGCAGTGCACACGTGGGGTCACAGCATTCCGCACGTGGGGTAAGCCCCTCCCACACAATATTTATAATAAAAATGTATATATTAATATTTATTATTATTTATTAGTAAACCAAAAGCACTGCAGTTAATTAAAACTATACATTCATGTGATGCTTGATGTTATAGGTGAACATATGTGAACGAGGTATATGTGGAGTGAAAGCTTTATTTACATTCAGCACAAATATTGTACAAAAACTCAGGTGAGGCTTGAAATGTTTCTCTGCAGCCTCTGGGTCATGACTTCTTTGTGGGACTCTGAATCTTCTCCAGTGTGTAGACGTCTGTGGTGTGTAGCTGTGAGATCCAGTGTAGCTTCCAGTCTTATATGAAGTGTGGGACACAGGTCGGTGCACTCCTGGCTGTGGAAGGATGGATCCATGTCATCTGTCCCGCTTCAATCAGCTGTAAACACATTCAGTAAAATTAGCACAGTTCAATGACAACATACAGCTATAGATGTAACTGGAAAATTATTTAATGAATATAACCTTACCCTCGTTCTTCTCCGACAACTCCTGAACTCCTCAATGCTGATGTAAGGTCTTGTTGGATCAAAGTGGACTCATAGTGTGTCTTACTACGTCATGGACAGGCAGCTGGAAAACAACATGAGTAACATGATTTTATTATTAATAAACGGAAATAGCCGTGCTGCATCACCGTTGGAAGATCCACACCAAAAAAACACCAAAACAATTCATAAACAGTTACTTACATTCAATGGCTTAATTTTCGCACTTTAAATCCGGACTTTCAGCGTCTCGGCCTAACGCCTCTTTGTTTGTGTGTGTGTGTGTGGGGGGGGGGGGGGGGGCTGAGGCTGTGAAAACAGAGAAAAAAGTCACGTTGATGAAAAAACTTAACGAGAACAAACTGTTACATCTAAGTAATTCATACATATTTACACATGCACTAGTTCTGCTCCAGCACTCGATGCTGTATTCGTATTTTAGCAACTTTCTCGCTATCCCAAAGTTGCGGACATGCTTTCAGATGTAGGAGTTAGCTTAGTGGTAGCTAGCAATGGTGTATCTCTCTAGCTTAGCTCTTACCTTAACTCAGGGACTGTGCGTCCGTCTTCTCCGCCTCGACTTCAGCAAGTTATTTAACCCGAAAACAGAGTCACTCGTTCCGACCATGCTAACAAGAGCCGCTTCCTGTCTGCGGGACACTCAACGCTGCACGGCGTTTACGAGGCTGTGATTGGACGAGCCCATCAGCTGATGACGCGAGTGACGTGAGGTTTTCACAGTAAATCTCCACAACTGTCCTTGTCATCTTAAAGCAGCGGTTAAATCAGCTTTTAAAGTGCACCTTCATATGGGATGAGTATGTGAGTGAGGCCCAGTTTATTCTTTCTGGTGTTTGGTAAATTTACATACATGATTCACGCTGTTTTGTGTTCGTAACCTCATAGTTGAATGCACTTATTGTAAGTCGCTTTGGATAAAAGTGTTGACTGTTTTAATGGAATACTGAGAAAGTTTAATAACAACAATTAGACAATTGAAGTTCAAATTATGAAGGAATTTCAGCTCTATATTGTGTCTTCTTCATATTTAAATTAATAATCGAATTGAGTGGAGATGTATGTTGTAGCCAAACAGCCGGCTGCTGTGTTTTGTCACTGTGTAGTCCATGGGGGATTAGATATTACATTGGAAAAATAAATCATTAAATCAATGAATGTTTCGTAGCAATTTTGAAAGTAGTGGTGAAAAGGTAGCATATAATTCATGGAAAACAGCTTAGTGTGCCATTGAAATGTGAATATGATGCCAGTATTTTGGGAGGACAGATATTTTTATGGAAAGCCGGGAGAAGTTTGGAGCTTACAGGACACAGACATATCATACCCAGCATAATTTCTTCCTGTTGAGCGGATTGCTGGTAGAGGTGTGGTTAACAAATCCTCTGTGCATTTAACTAGCACAATTGAAAAAGTGACTGTAATCATGCCACTCTGTACAGTGGTTGAGATTCAGGATTGTTTTGGATGGCAATAAAAATTTGAAATAAAGTGCATTGTTTCATTTGACAGCATTGACCTTTGTTCGTGGTTTACAATGTAATTCATTATAGCACACTAACTTATCTAAGAACAATTTAAAATTTCAGGTTTTTTATATATTTTCAGCCTGGTGTACTCAGCCACATAATTTAGTTGGTGACTCTCTGAAAAAGGTGTTATCTGCTCTGAGGGAAACTATCCTGATTTGCATTTGTGAAGCTCAGAGCATTGTCATTTGCATGTGAAAGCCTCCTCTAGGCATAGGAGCAGGGGGGTCACCTCACAACAGATATCAGGCTTGAAAACTGCAGGAAACAGGAGACTTTCCTTTGCTGCCTGCAGATTCGTGTGAAAAGCTGTTAACCGAAGAATGTGCCAACACTTTCCTGCGACACATAATGACACAAACGCTTCTTTTCATGCAGTGGTGTGTGTGTGTGTGTGTGAGAGAGAGAGTGTGTGTGTGTGTGAGAGAGAGAGAGAGAGTGTGTGTGTGTGAGTGTAAGTGTGCTGGAGAGAGAGAGAGAATTTTTTGACTTTTTAAGTTCACTTTTATTTAGATAATTTCATGACTTAAACGTAATAATTAACACTTAACAATCATATCATATTTAACAAAAGAAAACTACATGTCACACACCCACACAGAATTTAAAAATGAAGGATCAGTGTGCACAGTGAATAATAATAATAATAATCAGTGAATAAACACAATCTGGGCAGGAAGGTTGCTGGTTTGAATCCGGTTCAGATGGGTCTTCCTGTGTGGAGTCTGCATGTTCTCCACGTGTTTTCTCCAGGTGCTCCAGCTTCATCTCACAAACACATGCAGATTAGGGGTTGTGTAGATTGGAGACTACACACAAGCTGCTGCTGCTTCAGCCTCTGGATCCTCAGGACACAGCTCAGCCTCCGTCCACACACACTGTCCTCTTCAAACTCAGCTCCACTCAGACCCCCACCTGTTGAGAGAAGAAGACATCAGTGTCACAGAGACTCACTTCATCAGCTGTGAGTCAGTGATGCAGCTCATCCAGTAGAAAGAGCAGCAGGGACTTCAGTCCTGTTCAGAGGTGGAGCAGCTTCCTCTCTGCTTCATGTTCACGTGTTGGAATGAACACGCTAAGAGCTCAGTGTGTGTCCTCTGCATGTCAAAGTGCAGAGTGGACACCTGAGAGGTGGATTTACTGCTGTTACAGGTGAAGACATGTTTCACTGTGTGTTGATGAACATCTGCTTCTGACAAATTGGGACCAGATGAGACAGATGGACCTCAGCAGAGGTTCTGCTCTGTATAAAGAGCTCCTGGTTACCATGGTGATGAGGAGAGGCTTCAGTCCCACTGATCTCAGAGCTGTGACAAAGATCCACCTGATCAGTTCTTCACTGATGAAGTGAGAGGACAAACTGTCTCAGATCAGATGAAGACGACACGTCTCTGTCCCTCGTGTGAGGCTGTCAGCTGTGGTCCAGCTTGTGTAAGTTACAGCGCCCCCTGGTGGCATCTGGTCAAAATATATTACGTGACCACGACATAATAACGTGTGAACGAGACAAATAACTCGAGGCCACGAGATCTGAATATGTTGTTTACTAACAAGACGAGTGGAGGACAAGAAGACACACACTGTCTCACTGACTCTGAGGACACACACTGTCTCACTGACTCTAAAGACACATACTGTCTCACTGACTCTGAGGACACACACTGTCTCACTGACTGAGGACACACACTGTCTCTGATGACACACACTGTCTCACTGTCTCTGAGATCACACACTGTCTCTGAGGACACACACACTCTCACTGACTCTGAGGACACACACTGTCTCTGAGGACACACACTGTCTCACTGACTCTGAGGACACACACTGTCTCTGAGGACACACACTGTCTCACTGTCTCTGAGGACACACACTGTCTCTTAGGACACACACTGTCTCACTGACTCTGAGGACACACACTGTCTCACTGACTCTGAGGACACACACTGTCTCACTGTCTCTGAGATCACACACTGTCTCTGAGGACACACACACTCTCACTGACTCTGAGGACACACACTGTCTCTGATTACACACACTGTCTCACTGACTCTGAGGACACACACTGTCTCTGATGACACACACTGTCTCACTGTCTCTGAGGACACACACTGTTTCACTGTCTCTGAAGACACACAGTGACTCTGAGGACACACACATGGACCTGTCTCCAGGAAGCTGACTGAGGTCATCTGGTGTTTTGGGGACAGGATGAGTCTGGAGACATTGAGATGTTCTGGGTGAGTTAGAGATCAACTGAACCAACCAGACGTTGATTTAAACTTCCCTTATCCGTCCCTTTAAGGAGAGTGTGCACCACACAACAGTGGAGAGTCACTGTGGTCAGTGGGCGGAGCTTTGATACGGGTTGATCTCCAACTTAACCTGGAGCAGGTTAGCCGTTCATCAGCAGTTACCATGGTGATTTACCTCGTTAAGAAGCGGACCAGCTTCGTAGGACTGAACAAACTAAACCTGAAGTTAACCTGATAACCACAAATCCTGCTTGGTAGCACAGACCCTGGATCTGTGATACTGACTGTGTTTAGTAAAATACTGATGAAAGCAGCGTGGACTGACTCCACCCATCTACTGACCTCAGAGTCTCCAGTCGACAGGTTGAACTCTGCTTTAGATCAAGCAGCTCCTTCACTCCTGAGTCCTGCAGGTCGTTCTGACTCAGATCCAGTCCTCTCAGATGAGAGGGGTTTGACCTCAGAGCTGAAGCCAGAGAAGAACAGCTGATCTCTGACAGACTGCAGCCCCACAACCTGGATAAAGAATAAAACTTAACTGTAAATTAAACTGAGTTCATGTTTGAAAATAACAGACACATATTCCTGTCAGCACAGACTCATAACATGAAAGATACATATGAAATCAGACATGTTGGACTAAAAAACGAGTCCTGATTCAGTAAAATAGATTATTTGGACCTGGTCTCTGTCCTGCAGATCAGTTAGGAAATCCAGAACTAAAGTGTTTTAACAAGTAGATGAATATTTAAAATGTCACAGATTAATAAATGAATGGATTCAAGTTATGTATGAAGAGGAATTATGTTAAATTAGAATGAAATGATAAATCATGTATAAATGCTGTTTTATAGATATGAGATCTACAAAAGTCAGTCAGTGAACTGACCACAGAGTCTCCAGTCGACAGGTTGGACTCTGTAGAAAACCACACAGCTCCTTCACTCCTGAGTCCTGCAGCTTGTTGTATCTCAGATCCAGTTCTCTCAGATGAGAGGGGTTTGACCTCAGAGCTGAAGCCAGACAAGAACAGCTGATCTCTGACAGTCTGCAGTTCCACAACCTGGATAAAGAAATATGAATATTAGAATGTGTCCTCCTGTTGTTGTGGATCGTCATCATGTCAACACAGACTCTCAACATGCTGCTGACCTCAGTCCAGTCTGTGACCTGAAGATAAATATCAGATCAGACATGTTGGACCATTGTTTCATTCATCAGCTTCTTCTCTGTGTGTTGGTCACTAACAGGTTTGTGTAATTAAACACTGTTTAAAGTAGGGACGGCTCCTGATGTCACTTCCTGTTTGTTTCTATACTTATCAACTGTTCAACGTGTTTCAATAAGAATGTGTCTTATTTTGAAAACCTGAGGAGGACGAGTGCTCGGCCTCAGTCCACATGTTAATTACTGACACTTTCTCAGTGATCAGGAGCAGGTGAGTGGAGGTGAATGGAGTTGATGAGGTGGACGTGACTGACAGGCTGGGTGAGGGACAGATGACTGAGGGACAGTGAGCAGAGCAGAACTGAGACAATTCAAATAAATAATGACCCAATAAGAAAGAAAGTCTGAAAAGTGAAGAAGGATTTAAGGACCTCAGAGTCTCCAGTCGACAGTTTGGACTCTCCAGTCCAGAACACAGCAGCTTCACTCCTGAATCCTGCAGGTTGTTGGTACTCAGATCTAGTTGTTTCAGATGTGAGGGGTCTGACTTCAGAGCTGAGGCCACAACTTCACAGTGAGTCTCTGAGAGTCGACAACCACCGAGTCTGAAATTAAAGAAAATATCAAATCTGTGAGAATTAAATCAGAAAACAAAACATTCATACAAAACGTGATCATGTGGCCCTCACCCTGGTAAATCCCCTCTTTGTTAAAAACTCCTCAAGAGAATCTTTTCAGATTTGGTTCAAGCGTTCATTCAGACTAACAGAGCAACTCATTCGATTCAGGTGGTCAGAGGTCAAAGGTCAAGGTCACAGAACATGTTCATGGCCTCTTGAACGTGATATCTAAAGTCTGTCTTTAGGGGATTTCTTCACATTTTGACACAAAGATAAACTGATTAGATTTCAGTGGTCAAAGGTCAAAGGTCACAGTGACCTCATTTTATTGTGAATTGAACATGTCAGGAACCTGGAGGGACGGACATTGCACTGGTTGGTGGTGGAGGACAAACGCAGGGTGGGACTCTAGTTTGACCAGAAAGAAGAAGAAACTATATTTCCTGCTTCTTCAGTTTCAAGGAACCGTCAGTGATTCTCATCCAAACACTGATTCAGTGATCGTCTCCTCACACTGTGCTAGCTGTTTGATCATATATATATAGATAAAGATATAGATATCTATATTTATATCTATATATACAGTATATACAATAATCTCCCTTGGACCCCACATGGTGGTATGTCTGAATCCTCAAACTCCAGCACAGTGATCACATTGGATTTCACTCTCCACATCTGATCTAGTTGTTCTCATATGTACATGACAACAATGAGAATGTATATGTACATAATAATAATAACTTTTTCAAACACACACACACACACTGAGTGTGTTTGAAGAACGACTCATCTCCAGAGATTGAACATGTTATTGATCATGTCTGGACTCACAGAGCCTTCCTGCAGTTCCTCACAGCTGGGATCAGTCTCCATCGACCCTGGTCTGATGTGTTGAACTCCCTCAGGTCCAACTCATCCAGAACCTCCTCTGACATCTGCAGCATGTAGGCCAGAGCTGAGCAGTGGATCTCAGAGAGTTTCTCCTTCAATCTGTTCTTTGACGTCAGGAACTGTTTCATCTGCTGATGAACTGAGTGGTCGTTCATCTCAGTCAGACAGTGGAAGATGTTGATGCTTCTGTCAGGAGAAATGTCATCACTCTGCATCTCCTTCAGGTTGTTGATGACTCTCTGGATGATCTTTGGATTGTTCCCTGTCCGACCCAGCAGGCCTCCTAAGACTCTCTGGATGATCTTTGGATTGTTCCCTGTCCGACCCAGCAGGCCTCCTAAGACTCTCTGGTTGGACTCCAGACTGAGGCCGTGAAGGAATCGAACAAACAGGTCCAGGTGACCATTTGTACTAGTGAGGGATTTCTCCATGGTTCTCTTCAGGAGGTCATCCAGGGAAAAGGTACTGTCTGTGTCCTCGCATGTTCCCAAGAAGTTGTTGAGTTCCTCTGTGTTCCTCTCGGTGTAACAGTGGAACATGTAGACTGAAGCCAGGAACTCCTGAACGCTCAGATGAACAAAGCAGTAGACTGATTTCTGGAAGATCACAGACTCTCTTCTGAAGATCTCAGTACAAACTCCTGAGTACACCAAGGCCTCTGTGACATTAAGACCACACAGCTCCAGGTCTTCTTGGTAGAACATGATGTTTCCTTCCTCCAGATGTTTAAGTGCCAGCCTCCCCAGCTTCAGGAGAACGTCCCTGTCAGCCCTCTTCAGCTGCTGTGGACTCGTCTCATGTCCCTCACCGTACTTGTTGTTCTTCCTCTTTGTCTGAACCAGCAGGAAGTGTGAGTACAGGTCAGTCAGGGTCTTGGGCAGCTCTCCTCTCTGGTCTGTGGTCAACATGTGATCCAGCAGAAGACTGGGATTTGACACATGATGTGGAGGCTCCTGGACGTCTTGATGTGTGAGATGATTCTTCTGCACAGCTTTTTATCACCAAATCTCCTCCTGAAGTACTCCTCCTTCTGGGCCTCAGTGAAGCCTCGTACTTCTGTGACCCTGTCAACACATGCAGGAGGGATCTGATTGGCCGCCGCAGGTCTGGAGGTTATCCAGACGAGAGCCGAGGGAAGCAGATTCCCCCGGATGAGGTTTGTCAGCAGCACGTTGACTGATGACCTCTGTGTGACCTCAGACACAAGCTCCCTGTGGTTGAAGTCCAGAGAAGGTCTGCTTTCATCCAGGCCGTCAAAGATGAACAAAGGTTTACAGACAGCGAGCGTCTCTGCCGTGAGCTTCTGTAACGCTGGATGGAAAACACGGAGCAGCGTGAGGAGACTGTGCTGCTGGTCCTTCACCAGGTTCAGCTCCCTGAACGAAAGCACAGTCAGCAGACCCACATCCTGGTTTTCTAAACCCTCTGCCCAGTCCAGAGTGAACTTCTGCACCGAGAAGGTTTTTCCAACGCCAGCGACGCCGTTGGTCAGGACGACTCTGATGCTGCTCTGCTGGTCAGTGGAGGCTTTAAAGATGTCGTGGCACCTGATGGGAGTGTCGTGGAGGAACTTCATCTTGGAAGCCGTCTCAAGCTGCCTCACCTCATGTTGAGTATTAACCTCTTCACTCTGTCCCTCTGTGATGTAGAGCTCAGTGTAGATCCTGTTGAGGAGGGTTCTACTTCCTGTTTCATCACTTCCTTCAGTCACATGTTCACATCTCCTCCTCAGACTGAGCTTATGTTCATCTGAAACCTCCTGCAGACCACGATCTGCTGAAAGACAAGAAACAATGTCAGAGACAGACAATCTGAGAATCTGCTGATTGTTTTCATCAGATACAGAAAAACTACAGAAAATAAAAGCTTTTTAACTTTGTGCTTTTCTAACGATGTTAAATGTTGATGCTGTATAAAGGAACAAAATAAAACCACATGTGCTGTTGTCAGAAGTGAAGACATCAGCAGACACATGTACAGTGCTGCTCTGACCGGCTGTCTGAGCTCCAGCTCCTGTTCTGGATCTTTGTCCACACTGGGGACAGGAGGAGTCTCCTGAAGAACCAGACTGGTCCCAGTATGAGGTGATGCACTATCTGCAGAACCAGTGTCCACAGCTGGTGGAGACTGGATCCTTCAGGACGTCCTGACACGAAGCACAGCAGGACGACTGCTCCTCCTCAGAAACATGACTCCTCTTCCTCTCCCTGTGAAGACATTTCCTGATAACTCACATTACACAGTCACAGGTTGTCATCACTTCTGTCAAGGAGGTTTTGTTTTCACCCAGTATGTTTGTGTGTTGGTTGGTTTGTTAGTGGGATTATAAAGAACCACAAATTACCAGTAAACTTGGTGGAAGGTTGTGGTCTGTTAACCAGATCAGGAGGGGGGGGGGTCCTCTTTCACAGACATGTTCAGAGGACTGATGTTTAGTGTGTGGAATTTGGTGAAGACCCAAATCAAAACGAGTCTCTAGTGAATTTCAAAGTGGTTTCATAAGGAGCGTGTTGGTTATTGGTGGAGGTCTGAGCTCTTTGAGTGATTCTGAGAGATTAGTCACCAACTTCAATGAAGCTGTGTCCTAATGCAGGGGCCACACTAGAGGAAACTAGATCCTCTTCAGAGCAGGTCACAGTAGAAACAGTCTCTTACTCTGTGTGTGAGGGTCCAGGTTCATTACTGAAGTTTGGAGTATACTCTTTGGACATGTCACTCTTCAGAGACAGACAGCTGGACCCTGGAGACTCTGCTGTCAGTCTGTGGTCCTGACCTCTGCAAACACAAACATGTTTTTATTCAGAACACATCATTCACTGGTTCATTCTCTGAGGATTCAGTTTGGAGCTTCACATGTTTGTAGCAGGTCTCTTACTTTGTGTGTGAGGGTCCAGGTTCATTACTGAAATTTACATCAGGAGGATCCATGGACCAGTCACTCTTCAGAGACACACAGCTGAACCCTGGAGACTCTGCTCTGTCCTCTTCCTCCTCATAACCACTCATCTTTTGTCTGAGAGGAAAAACACTGTGAGCTCAAAGGAATCAGGACAAACCAGTCTGTTCAAGAAACACACCCAAAAATACCAAGCAAGGACACACACCAACAAACACACTCGGGTGACTGTACCGTATGATTGTGAAAACACGTTCTGTTATTAAACACTTGACGAGCAGATGTGATGAAGATAAAAAGTTAAACTGTGAGTTAACTCTGTTAATTAGTCCTTTAAAGGCTCTTCGATCCAGACCTGCTGTTCACATCTGTCTCTGGGATCCAGTGAAAAACACTGTGAGCTCAAACACACACAATGAAGCCAGGTACGTAAACTCAGTGTTTCTTCAAATAGTCAACCCTCCTACACACTGTTTCCTTGTTGTCAAGGTAACCTGAGACAGTTGTAGGTTTAATGTGTTGGACTCAGCCAATCATATTGACTGACAGAAGTTCATCCTGAATCTTCTTCTCTATAAAGTCCACGAGTAGAAAACTGACCCAGAGTCTGTGACAGTGAAATAATATGAATAAATAATATAAATGTAGCTGAACACTCACCAGCCTCAGACTTCACGTCTCCTCCGTCTGCTCCTTGAAGTTAGAACAAGTCTTTAACTTTCACCTGCTCCTCCTCCTCCGCTCTGCAGTTACTGGAAATCACATGACTCTGTGTGTGTGTGTGTGTGTGTGACTGTGTGTGTGTTTTGTGTTCACACTCATCTGCTCACTTTCCCTCCTTCTCCTCCTCCCTGTTGAACCAGTTCACTCTTGAAAAAATAAATGAATCCACATGAAGCTAACCCTAACCCATGTTTCCTCCTGTGATTTTAAGGTTGTTATATTTGGTGTTGGAGCTGAATGTGTGACTCCATCTGCAGAACTCTGCCACGTCAGGTCACATTTATACATCGTCATGAATAATAATTATTAGTTACATGGCAGAACTGATAAGATGCACAAACCAGGTATTTACAAGCAAGGTCCATTTCATGTGTGCGTCTCCACTCAGGCCTTTAATCCACCCACTGTAATAAGTATGAGGTCTAGATCTCATCAGTGTAGATCAGCAATATATAAATACATGTAGAACAACTACAAGTTTACATCAGGCAGAGCGAGAGACAGAGAGACAGAGAGAGAGAGACAGAGAGACAGAGAGAGAGAGAGAGAGAGAGAGAGACAGAGAGAGAGAGAGAGAGAGAGAGAGAGAGAGAGAGTGCCATTCATCTTTAAAGAGCCCAGTTTGTTATCACACATGTTGAGGACGAGAGTTTCTTTAGACAAAAAACGTAGAGGATAAAAAACAGACAGAGGAAAAAAATTAATAAATACAGGGTGTAAACATTAAGTGGCCATTTGGGCTCGGACTTTAGACATTAGCTTTTTCAAGCGGTAAACTTCCTGATCTGTGAAGGTCGGTTGGTCGGTACCTTCAGATCTCCACATGAGAAACCTCACTGTGTTGAGGAGATGTCTCGGATCTGGGATGAAGTCCTCCACTCTAACCGGGAGGGTGTCCTTAGTGTTTTGTAAAAACTTCCGTATTCCGTTAAAGGAGTAAACATCCCTCTCTCTATCCGCCGGCATGTTTTCTATATCTGTCATAATGTCCTCTAACTCAGAGTAAGGACACGGTGGGTTTACCTTCGATACTTTTTTTGCTTGGTCACTATTTGTCTTGTTTTCTGGGTTTTTTCTTTTGGCTGAAAGTTTGAGATCCTCCTCATCAGGAAGCTCTGCCTCTGCTCCTCTAGTGTCTGTGTGAGTGTTTCTGACCTCGTTCTCCTGCTGGACGTCCTCACTGTTCCCCCCCCCCCCCGTGACCCTGGTGTGTCGCTCTGTGGCTCCATCGGGACAGAGGCCTCAGCCCCCCCCAAGGCAGGCGGGGGGGGGGGGCTGAAGCTCTTTCTGGGCACAAGCGGATCAGGTGACCCTCTTTTTCGTAGCCAAAACATTTCATATCACCTGATGTAACATGCACCGTGTAGTTAAACTCCTCGATTTTAAATCTAAAGACCAGGTTTAAATCTTCCTCACTCTTCTTTAGCACCATGAACACGTTTCTCCTAAAAGACAGGACATGTTGGATATGTGGAGAATTACAATATATGGGGATCATTTTTATAGGGGACATTAATTGTCCATGTCTTTCCAGCTCTTTCTCTAGTAGATCATTGTTCAGGAACGGTGGCACATTAGAGATCAGGATCTTCTTGACAGGGTTTGCCAGAGACAACACAGGTGTGAAGGATCCCTTAATCACCACTCCCCTCTCCAGTAGCTGGTTAGCTTTCTCTCTGCTATCTACAAACACCACCACAGCACTGTTCATACGTGAGGCTTCACACTGTCACACCCAACCACCTCACCCACAGCCAGACTGAGCTCCTCCACCCAGCAGTCCACAGCTGGACTCAGCTTGATGCCGTGTGGGCGTGTTAGCTTGTGGAGGGCGGAGCCTCCACCTGCAGCCGCCATGCTGCACCAACACAAACACACAACTAACAACTGAACTGCTGCTCCTGACTCTGTCACTCACACACAAACACAAAACAGCTCCACTATAAGTAAAGAGGGAAAAAGAGCAAAGAAAAAGGTAGAAAAATCACAGTTTGAAACAAACTTTCCAGCTCACTCACCACACTCACTCCAAGAGAGAGAGAGAGAGAGAGAGAGAGAGAGAGAGAGAGAGAGAGAGAGAGAGAGAGAGAGAGAGAGAGAGAGTGTGTGTGTGTGTGTGTGTGTGTGAGAAAGAGAGAGAGAGAGAGTGTGTGTGAGTGTAAGGGTGTTGGAGAGAGAGTGTGTGTGTGTGTGTGAGAGAGAGAGAGAGAGAGAGTATGTGTGTGCGTGTGTGAGAGAGATAGGGAGAGTATGTGTGTGTGTGTGTGTGTGTGTGTGTGTGTGTGTGTGTGAGAGAGAGAGAGCATGTGTTTGTGTGAGTGTAAGTGTGTTGGAGAGAGAGAGTGTGTGTGTGTGTGTGTGTGTGAGAGAGAGAGAGAGAGTATGTGTGTGTGTGTGTGAGAGGGATAGAGAGAGTATGTGTGTGTGTGTGTGTGTGTGTGTGTGTGTGTGTGTGTGTGTGTGTGTGTGTGTGAGAGAGAGAGAGAGTATGTGTTTGTGTGAGTGTAAGTGTGTTGGAGAGAGAGAGAGTGTGTGTGTGTGTGAGAAAGAGAGAGAGAGAGAGAGTATGTGTGTGTGTGAGTGTAATTGTGTTGGAGAGAGAGAGTGTGTGTGTGTGTGTGTGTGTGTGTGTGTGTGTGTGTGTGAGAGAGAGAGAGATTATGTGTGTGTGTGTGTGAGAGGGATAGAGAGAGTATGTGTGTGTGTGAGTGTTGGTGTTTTGGAGAGAGAGAGAGAGAGACTTTTGACTTTTTAAGTTCACTTTTATTTAGATCATTTCATGAATTAAACGTAATAATTAAAACTTCAATCATATCATATTTTATTTTTATTGTCACACACCCACACAGAATTTAAAAATGAAGGATCAGTGAACCGTCCTCCTCTAGTGAACATAGAACCTGTCTGACCCCCCCCCCCCCCCACTAGAAGCTTCCGTGAATAAACACAATCGGGGCAGGAAGGTTGCTGGTTTGAATCCGGTTCAGATGGGTCTTCCTGTGTGGAGTCTGCATGTTCTCCACGTGTTTTCTCCAGGTGCTCCAGCTTCATCTCACAAACACATGCAGATTAGGGGTTGTGTAGATTGGAGACTACACACAAGCTGCTGCTGCTTCAGCCTCTGGATCCTCAGGACACAGCTCAGCCTCCGTCCACACACACTGTCCTCTTCACACTCTGCTCCACTAAGACCACTCCCACCTGTTGAGAGAAGAAGACATCAGTGTCACAGAGACTCACTTCATCAGCTGTGAGTCAGTGATGCAGCTCATCCAGTAGAAAGAGC
This sequence comes from Limanda limanda, assembly GCF_963576545.1. Lineage (NCBI taxonomy): Eukaryota > Metazoa > Chordata > Actinopteri > Pleuronectiformes > Pleuronectidae > Limanda > Limanda limanda. The sequence goes on along the minus strand of NC_083649.1, from coordinate 2,572,807 downwards.
AGCAGGGACTTCAGTCCTGTTCAGAGGTGGAGCAGCTTCCTCTCTGCTTCATGTTCACGTGTTGGAATGAACACGCTAAGAGCTCAGTGTGTGTCCTCTGCATGTCAAAGTGCAGAGTGGACACCTGAGAGGTGGATTTACTGCTGTTACAGGTGAAGACATGTTTCACTGTGTGTTGATGAACATCTGCTTCTGACAAACTGGGACCAGATGAGACAGATGGACCTCAGCAGAGGTTCTGCTCTGTAGAAAGAGCTCCTGGTTACCATGGTGATGAGGAGAGGCTTCAGTCCCACTGATCTCAGAGCTGTGACAAAGATCCACCTGATCAGTTCTTCACTGATGAAGTGAGAGGACAAACTGTCTCAGATCAGATGAAGACGTCTCTGTCCCTCGTGTGAGGCTCTCAGCTGTGGTCCAGCTTGTGTAAGTTACAGCGCCCCCTGGTGGCATCTGGTCAAAATATATTACTTGACCACGACAAAATAACGTGTGAACGAGATAAATAACTCGAGGCCACGAGATCTGAATCTGTTGTTTACTAACAAGACGAGTGGAAGACAAGAAGACACACACTGTCTCACTGTCTCTGAGGACACACACTGACTCACTGTCTCTGAAGACACAAACTGTCTCACTGACTCTGAGGACACACACTGTCTCACTGACTCTGAGGACACACACTGTCTCACTGTCCCTGAGGACACACACTGTCTCACTGACTCTGAGGACACAAACTGTCTCACTGTCTCTGAGGACACACACTGACTCACTGTCTCTGAAGACACAAACTGTCTCACTGACTGAGGACACACAATGTCTCACTGACTGAGGACACAACTGTCTCACTGACTGAGGACACACACTGTCTCACTGACTCTGAGGACACACACTGTCTCACTGACTCTGAGGACACACACTGTCTCACTGTCTCTGAGGACACACACTGTCTCACTGTCTCTGAAGACACAAACTGTCTCACTGACTCTGAGGACACACACTGTCTCACTGACTGAGGACACACACTGTCTCACTGTCTCTGTGGACACACACTGACTGACTGACTCTGAGGACACACACTGACTGACTGACTCTGAGGACACACACTGTCTCTGAAGACACACACTGTCTCTGATGACACACACTGTCTCACTGTGTCTGAGGACACACACTGTCTCACTGTCTCTGAGGACACACTGTGTCTCATTGTCTCTGAGGACACACACTGTCTCTGATGACACACACTGTCTCACTGTCTCTGAGGACACACTGTGTCTCACTGTCTCTGAGGACACACTGTGTCTTATTGTCTCTGAGGACATGCACTGTCTCACTGTCTCTGATGACACACACTGTCTCACTGTCTCTGAGGACACACACTGTCTCACTGTCTCTGAGGACACACACTGACTCTGAGGACACACACATGGACCTGTCTCTGAGGACACACACACACACACACACTGTCTCTGAGGACACACACACTGTCTCTGAGGACACACACACACACTGACTCTGAGGACACACACTGTCTCTGAGGACACACACATGGACCTGTCTCTGAGGACACACACACACTCACACTGTCTCTGAGGACACACACACACACACACTGTCCCTGAGGACACACACACTGTCTCTGAGGACACACACTCTCTCACTGTCTCTGAGGACACACACTGTCTCACTGACTCTGAGGACACACACTGACTCACTGACTCTGAGGACATACACTGTCTCACTGTCTCCGATGACACACACTGTCTCACTGTCTCTGAGGACACACACTGTCTCACTGTCTCTGAGGACACAGACTGACTCTAAGGACACACACACACACACACACTGTCTCTGAGAACACACACACACACACACACACACTGTCTCTGAGGACACACACACACACACTGTCTCTGAGGACACACACTGACTCACTGTCTCTGAGGACACACACTCTCTCACTGTCTCTGAGGACACACACTGTCTCACTGACTCTGAGGACACACACTGTCTCACTGACTCTGAGGACACACACTCTCTCACTGTCTCTGAGGACACACACTCTCTCACTGTCTCTGAGGACACACACTGTCTCACTGACTCTGAGGACACACACTGTCTCAGTGACTGAGGTCATCTGGCGTTTTGGGGACAGGATGAGTCTGGAGACATTGAGATGTTCTGGGTGAGTTAGAGATCAACTGAACCAACCAGACGTTGATTTAAACTTCCCTTATCTGTCCCTTTAAGGAGAGTGTGCACCACACAACAGTGGAGAGTCACTGTGGTCAGAGGGCGGAGCTTCTATACGGGTTGATCTCCAACTTAACCTGCAGCAGGTTAGCCGTTCATCAGCAGTTACCATGGTGATTTACCTCGTTAAGAAGCGGACGAGCTTCGTAGGACTGAAAAAACTAAACCTGAAGTTCACCTGATAACCACAAATCCTGCTTGGTAGCACAGACCCAGGATCTGTGATACTGACTGTGTTTAGTAAAATACTGATGAAAGCAGCGTGGACTGACTCCACCCATCTACTGACCTCAGAGTCTTCAGTCGACAGGTTGGACTCTGCTTTAGATCAAGCAGCTCCTTCACTGCTGAGTCCTGCAGGTCGTTGTGTCTCAGATCCAGTTCTCTCAGATGAGAGGGGTTTGACCTCAGAGCTGAAGCCAGAGAAGAACAGCTGATCTCTGTCAGTCTGCAGTACCTCAACCTGGATAAAGAATAAAACTTAACTGTAAATTAAACTGAATTCATGTTTGAAAATAACAGACACATATTCATGTGAGCACAGACTCATAACATGGAAGATAAATATGAAATCAGACATGGTGGACTAAAAAACAAGTCCTGATTCAGTACAAATAGATTATTTGGACCCGGTCTCTGTCCTGCAGATCAGTTTAGGAAATCCAGAACTAAAGTGTTTTAACAAGTAGATGAATATTTAAAATGTCACAGATTAATAAATGAATGGATTCAAGTTATGTATGAAGAGGAATTATGTCAGTCAGTGAACTGACCCCAGAGTCTCCAGTCGACAGGTTGGACTCTGTAGAAAACCACACAGCTCCTTCACTGCTGAGTCCTGCAGGTTGTTTCCTCTCAGATACAGTTCTCTCAGATGAGAGGGGTTTGACCTCAGAGCTGAAGCCAGAGAACAACAGCTGATCTCTGTCAGTCTGCATCTCTCCAACCTGGATAAAGAAATATGAATATTAGAATGTGTCCTCCTGTTGTTGTGGATCGTCATCATGTCAACACAGACTCTCAACATGCTGCTGACCTCAGTCCAGTCTGTGACCTGAAGATAAATATCAGATCAGACATGTTGGACCATTGTTTCATTCATCAGCTTCTTCTCTGTGTGTTGGTCACTGAGCAGGTTTGTGTAGTTAAACACTGTTTAAAGTAGGGACGGCTCCTGATGTCACTTCCTGTTTGTTTCTATACTTATCAACTGTCCAAGGTGTTTCAATAAGAATGTGTTTTATTTTGAAAACCTGAGGAGGACGAGTGCTCGGCCTCAGTCCACATGTTATTTACTGACACTTTCTCAGTGATCCGGAGCAGGTTAGTGCAGGTGAATGGAGTTGATGAGGTGGACGTGACTGACAGGCTGGGTGAGGGACAGATGACTGAGGGACAGTGAGCAGAGCAGAACTGAGACAATTTAAATAAATAATGACCCAATAAGAAAGAAAGTCTGAAAAGTGAAGAAGGATTTAAGGACCTCAGAGTCTCCAGTCGACAGTTTGGACTCTCCAGTCCAGAACACAGCAGCTTCACTCCTGAATCCTGCAGCTCGTTGTGACTCAGATCCAGTTCTCTCAGATGTGATGGGTCTGACTTCAGAGCTGAGGCCACAACTTCACAGTGAGTCTCTGAGAGTCCACAACCACCGAGTCTGTAATTAAAGAAAATATCAAATCTGTGAGAATTAAATGAGAAAACACAACATTCATACAAAACGTGATCATGTGACCCTCACCCTGGTAAATCCCCTCTTTGTTAAAAACTCCTCAAGAGAATCCTTTCAGATTTGGTTCAAGCGTTCATTCAGACTAACAGAGGAACTCAATAGATTCAGGTGGTCAGAGGTCAAAGGTCAAGGTCACAGAACATGTTCATGGCCTCTTGAACATGATATCTCAAGTGTGTCTTTCGGGGATTTCTTCACATTTTGACTCAAAGATAAACTGATTCGATTTCAGTGGTCAAAGGTCACAGTGACCTAATGTTATTGTGAAGTCAACATGTCAGGAACCTGGAGGGACGGACACTGCACTGGTTGGTGGTGGAGGACAAACGCAGGGTGGGAACTCTAGTTTGACAAGAAAGAAGAAGAAACTATATTTCCTGCTTCTTCAGTTTCAAGGAACCGTCAGTGATTCAGTGATCGTCTCCTCACTCTGTGCTAGCTGTTTGATCATATATGTATATATAGATATCTATATTTATATCTATATATACAGTATATACAATAATCTCCCTTGGACCCCACATGGTTGTATGTCTGAATCCTCAAGCTCCAGCACAGTGATCACATTGGATTTCACTCTCCACATCTGATCTAATTGTTCTCATATGTACATGACAACAATAAGAATGTATATGTACATAATAATAATAACTTTTTCAAACACACACACACACACACACTGAATGTGTTTGAAGAACGACTCATCTCCACTGATTGAACATGTTATTGATCATGTCTGGACTCACTCAGCCTTCCTGCAGTTCCTCACAGCTGGGATCAGTCTCAGTCGACCCTGGTGTGTTGAACTTGTCCAGGTCCAACTCATCCAGAACCTCCTCTGACATCTGCAGCATGTAGGCCAGAGCTGAGCAGTGGATCTCAGAGAGTTTCTTCTTCGATCTGTTCTTTGACGTCAGGAACTGTTTCATCTGCTGATGAACTGAGTGGTCGTTCATCTCAGTCAGACAGTGGAAGATGTTGATGCTTCTGTCAGGAGAAATGTCATCACTCTGCATCTCCTTCAGGTTGTTGATGACTCTCTGGATGATCTTTGGATTGTTCCCTGTCCGACCCAGCAGGCCTCCTAAGACTCTCTGGATGATCGTTGGATTGTTCTCTGTCCGACCCAGCAGGCCTCCTAAGACTCTCTGGTTGGACTCCAGACTGAGGCCGTGAAGGAAGCGAACAAACAGGTCCAGATGACCATTTGTACTGGTGAGGGATTTCTCCATGGTTCTCTTCAGGAGTTCATCCAGGGAGAAGGTACTGTCTGTTTCCACACATGCTCCCAAGAAGTTCTTGAGTTCTTCTGTGTTCCTCTCGGTGTAACAGTGGAAAATGTAGACTGCAGCCAGGAACTCCTGAACGCTCAGATGAACAAAGCAGTAGACTGATTTCTGGAAGATCACACACTCTCTTCTGAAGATCTCAGTACAAACTCCTGAGTACACCGAGGCCTCTGTGATATTAAGACCACACCGATCCAGGTCTTCTTGGTAGAACATGATGTTTCCTTCCTCCAGTTGTATAAGTGCCAGCCTCCCCAGCTTCAGGAGAACGTCCCTGTCAGCCTCCGTCAGCTGCTGTGGAGTCTTCTCATGTCCCTCAGCATACTTGTTGTTCTTCCTCTTTGTCTGAACAAGCAGGAAGTGTGAGTACAGGTCAGTCAGGGTCTTGGGCAGCTCTCCTCTCTGGTCTGTGGTCAACATGTGCTCCAGAACTGTAGCACTGATCCAGCAGAAGACTGGGATTTGACACATGATGTGGAGGCTCCTGGACGTCTTGATGTGTGAGATGATTCTTCTGCACAGCTTTTTATCACCGAATCTCCTCCTGAAGTACTCCTCCTTCTGGGCGTCAGTGAAGCCTCGTACTTCTGTGACCCTGTCAACACATGCAGGAGGGATCTGATTGGCCGCCGCAGGTCTGGAGGTTATCCAGACGAGAGCCGAGGGAAGCAGATTCCCCCGGATGAGGTTTGTCAGCAGCACGTTGACTGATGACCTCTGTGTGACCTCAGACACAAGCTCCCTGTGGTTGAAGTCCAGAGAAGGTCTGCTTTCATCCAGGCCGTCAAAGATGAACAAAGGTTTACAGACAGCGAGCGTCTCTGCCGTGAGCTTCTGTAACGCTGGATGGAAAACACGGAGCAGCGTGAGGAGACTGTGCTGCTGGTCCTTCACCAGGTTCAGCTCCCTGAACGAAAGCACAGTGAGCAGACCCAAATCCTGGTTTTCTAAACCCTCTGCCCAGTCCAGAGTGAACTTCTTCACCGAGAAGGTTTTTCCAACGCCAGCGACGCCGTTGGTCAGGACGACTCTGATGCTGCTCTGCTGGTCAGTGGAGGCTTTAAAGATGTCGTGGCACCTGATGGGAGTGTCGTGGAGGATCTTCTTCTTGGAAGCCGTCTCAAGCTGCCTCACCTCATGTTGAGTATTAACCTCTTCACTCTGTCCCTCTGTGATGTAGAGCTCAGTGTAGATCCTGTTGAGGAGGGTTCTACTTCCTGTTTTATCACTTCCTTCAGTCACATGTTCAAATCTCCTCCTCACACTGAGCTTATGTTCATCTGAAACCTCTTGCAGACCACTATCTGCTGAAAGACAAGAAACAATGTCAGAGACAGAGAATCTGAGAATCTGCTGATTGTTTTCATCAGATACAGAAAAACTACAGAAAATAAAAGCTTTTTAACTTTGTGCTTTTCTAACGATGTTAAATGTTGATGCTGTATGAAGGAACAAAATAAAACCACATGTGCTGTTGTCAGAAGTGAAGACATCAGCAGACACATGTACAGTGCTGCTCTGACCAGCTGTCTGACCTCCAGCTCCTGTTCTGGATCTTTGTCCACACTGGGGACAGGAGGAGTCTCCTGAAGAACCAGACTGGTCACAGTATGAGGTGATGCAATGTCTGCAGAACCAGTGTCCACAGCTGGTGAAGACTGGATCCTTCAGGACGTCCTGACACGAAGCACAGCAGGACGACTGCTACTCCTCAGAAACATGACTCCTCTTCCTCTCCCTGTGAAGACATTTCCTGATAACTCACATGTCACAGTCACAGGTTGTCATTACTTCTGTCAAGGAGGTTTTGTTTTCACCCAGTATGTTTGTGTGTTGGTTGGTTCGTTAGTGGGTTTAAGAAGAACCACAGATTACGTGTAAACTTGGTGGAAGGTTGTGGTCTGTAAACCAGATCGGGGGGGGGGGGTCCTCTTTCACAGACATGTTCACAGGATTGATGTTTACCAGTGTGTGAAATTTGGTGAAGATCCAAATCAAAATGAGTCTCTAGTGGATTTCAAACTGGTTTCATAAGGAGCGTGTTGGTTCTTGGTGGAGGTCTGAGCTCTTTGAGTGATTCTGAGAGATTAGTCACCAACTTCAATGAAGCTGTGTCCTAATGCAGGGCCACACTAGAGGAAACTAGATCCTCTTCAGAGCAGGTCCCAATAGAAACAGTCTCTTACTCTGTGTGTGAGGGTCCAGGTTCATTACTGAAGTTTAGAGGCTCATATTTGGACATGTCACTCTTCAGAGACAGACAGCTGGACCCTGGAGACTCTGCTCTCAGTCTGTGGTCCTGACCTCTGCAAACACAAGCATGTTTTTATTCAGAACACATCATTCACTGGTTCATTCTCTGAGGATAGCAGGTCTCTTACTTTTTGTGTGAGGATCTAGGTTCATTACTGAAGTTTACATCAGGATGTCCCATGGACCAGTTACTCTTCAGAGACACACAACTGAACCCTGGAGACTCTGCTCTGTCCTCTTCCTCCTCATAACCACTCATCTTTTGTCTGAGAGGAAAAATACTGTGAGCTGAAAGGAATCAGGACAAACCAGTCTGTTCAAGAAACACACCCAAAAATACCAAGCAAGGACACACACCAACAAACACACTCGGGTGACTGTACCGTATGATGGTGAAAACACGTTATGTTATTAAACACTTGACGAGCATATGTGATGAAGATAAAAAGTTAAACTGTGAGTTAACTCTGTTAATGAGTCCTTAGAAGGCTCTTTGTTTCAGACCTGCTGTTCACATCTGTCTCTGGGATCCAGTGAAAAACACTGTGAGCTCAAACACACACAATGAAGCCAGGTACGTAAACTCAGTGTTTCTTCAAATATAACAGAGTCAACCCTCCTACACTGTTTCCTTGTTGTCAAGGTAAACTGAGACAGTTGTAGGTTTAATGTGTTGGACTCAGCCAATCATATTAACTGACAGAAGTTCATCCTGAATCTTCTTCTCTATAAAGTCCACGAGTAGAAAACCGATCCAGAGTCTGTGACAGTGAAATAATATGAATAAATAATATAAATGTAGCTGAACACTCACCAGCCTCAGATTTCACGTCTCCTCCGTCTGCTCCATGAAGTTAGAACAAGTCTTTAACTTTCACCTGCTCCTCCTCCTCCGCTCTGCAGTTACTGGAAATCACATGACTCTCTGTGTGTGTGTGTGTGACTGTGTGTGTGTTTTGTGTTCACACTCACTTGCTCACTTTCCTTCCTTCTCCTCCTCCCTGTTGAACCAGTTCACTCTTGAAAAAATAAATGAATCCACATGAAGCTAACCCTAACCCATGTTTCCTCCTGTGATTTGAAGGTTGTTATATTTGGTGTTGGAGCTGAATGTGTGACTCCATCTGCAGAACTCTGCCACGTCAGGTCACATTTATACATCGTCATGAATAATAATTATTAGTTACATGGCAGAGCTGATAAGATGCACAAACCAGGTATTTACAAGCAAGGTCCATTTCATGAGTGCGTCTCCACTCAGGCCTTTAATCAACCCACTGTAATAAGTATGAGGTCTAGATCTCATCAGTGTAGATCAGCAATACATAAATACATGAAGAACAACTACAGGTTTACATGAGGCAGAGTGAGAGAGAGAGAGGGAGAGAGAGAGAGAGAGAGAGGGAGTTTTGATGTGTTGAATTTTTAAGTCATTTTTATTTTCTCAGTGAAGTTCCAACAAACAAGTTACGACAACATATCAAACATTTGAACAAAAAGAGAAAAAAAAACACATCATAATAAAACAATATTCAATCCAAAATATGACCAAAGTACCAGCTGATCTTTTCTTACAGAACTCATAAATGTTACATAATTTTCCCCGTCATGGTGCTCAGTGTTACGAGAGGCAGTTCTTCAGTCTGTCCTCATGGAACGTTCTCCTCACTTTGAGTCGTCCTTTGTAAAACAAAAACTGGAAGGTTGTCCAACATACGTCCATTAGAAACCAGGACTCGGCCAGTTTGAAGAAATGTGGTCTTCCTTCTTGGACTTTGTAAAGGGCCCACAATTTCTTAGGGCTCTAAAGTGAACGTATAGTCATTACCCCTGTACAACCACTGGGCAACCCACTGTCTAAATACCCCATGCCAATGTACCAATGAGTGTGCCATCTAGTTCTGTGTGTCATTTTATATAATTTATAATTCATTTTTTTTTGTATTTATTTTTTTCATTTTATTTCATTTTTATTTCTATTCTTTTGTTTGGTTGCTTGTTTCGTATGTTTACTGTATTTGTAACTTGCACTTCCTTGAAAGGAAAAAAGAAAGAAAATCCAATAAACACATTTGAAAAAAAAAGAAACCAGGACTCGGCCCACCACACGGCTCCAGTAAGGAGACGGGCAACTGGCCATTAGGGCTCGGACTTTAGACATTAGATTTTTCAAGCGGTAAACTTCCTGATCTGTGAAGGTTGGTTGGTCGGTACCTTCAGATCTCCCCATGAGAAACCTCACTGTGTTGAGGAGATGTCTCGAGTCTGGGAAGAAGTCCTCCACTCTAACCGGGGGGGGTGCTCTTAGTGTTTTGTAAAAACTTCCGGATTCCATTGAAGGAGTAAACATCCCTCTCTCTATCCTCCTGCAGGTTCTCTATTTCTGTTATCATGTCCTCTAACTCAGAGGAAGGACACGGTGGGTTTACCTTCGATACTTTTTTTGCTTGGTCACTATTTGTCTTGTTTTCTGGGTTTTTTCTTTTGGCTGAAAGTTTGAGAAGATCTTCCTCCATCAAAACATCCTCCTCATCAGGAAGCTCTGCCTCTGCTCCTCTAGTGTCTGTGTGAGTGTTTCTGACCTCGTTCTCCTGATGGACGTCCTCACTGCCCCCCCCCCCCCCCCCGTGAACCTGGTGTGTCGCTCTGTGGCTCCATCGGGACAGGCTCTCACCGGCTCTTTCTGGGCACAAGCAGATCAGGTGACCCTCTTTCCCACGGCCAAAACATTTCATATTACCTGATGTAACATGCACCGTGTAGTTAAATTCCTCGATTTTAAATGACCAGACCAGGTTTAAATATTCCTCACTCTTCTTTAGCACCATGAACGCGTTTCTCCTAAAAGACACGACATGTTGGATATGTGGAGAATTACAATATATGGGGATCATTTTTATAGGGGACATTAATTGTCCATGTCTTTCCAGCTCTTTCTCTAGTAGATCATTCTTCAGGAACGGGGGCACATTAGAGATCAGGATCTTCTTGACAGGGTTTGCCAGAGACAACACAGGTGTGAAGGATCCCTTAATCACCGCTCCCCTCTCCAGTAGCTGGTTAGCTTTCTCTATGCTATCTACAAACACCACCACAGCACTGTTCATACGTGAGGCTTCACACTGTCACACCCAACCACCTCACCCACAGCCAGACTGAGCTCCTCCACCGAGCAGGCCACAGCTGGACTCAGTTTGATGCCGTGTGGGCGTGTTAGCTTGTGGAGGGCGGAGCCTCCACCTGCAGCCGCCATGCTGCACCAACACAAACACACAACTAACAACTAAACTGCTGCTCCTGACTCTGTCACTCACACACAAACACAAAACAGCTCCACTATAAGTAAAGAGGGAAAAAGAGCAAAGAAAAAGGTAGAAAAATCACAGTTTGAAACAAACTTTCCAGCTCACTCACCACACTCACTCCAAGAGAGAGAGAGAGAGAGAGAGAGAGAGAGAGAGAGAGAGAGAGAGAGAGAGAGAGAGAGAGAGGGAGAGAGTGTGTGTGTGTGTGTGTGTGTGTGTGTGTGTGTGTGAAAAAGAGAGAGAGAGAGAGTGTGTGTGAGTGTAAGTGTGTTGGAGAGAGAGTGTGTGTGTGTGTGTGTGTGTGTGTGTGTGTGTGTGTGTGTGTGTGAGAGAGAGAGAGAGAGAGAGTATGTGTGTGCGTGTGTGAGAGAGATAGGGAGAGTATGTGTGTGTGTGTGTGTGTGTGTGTGTGTGTGTGTGTGTGTGAGAGAGAGAGAGAGAGCATGTGTTTGTGTGAGTGTAAGTGTGTTGGAGAGAGAGAGTGTGTGTGTGTGTGTGTGTGTGAGAGAGAGAGAGTATGTGTGTGTGTGTGTGAGAGGGATAGAGAGAGTATGTGTGTGTGTGTGTGTGTGTGTGTGTGTGTGTGTGTGTGTGAGAGAGAGAGAGTATGTGTTTGTGTGAGTGTAAGTGTGTTGGAGAGAGAGAGAGTGTGTGTGTGTGTGTGTGTGAGAAAGAGAGAGAGAGAGAGAGTATGTGTGTGTGTGAGTGTAATTGTGTTGGAGAGAGAGAGTGTGTGTGTGTGTGTGTGTGAGAGGGATAGAGAGAGTATGTGTGTGTGTGTGTGTGTGTGTGTGTGTGTGTGTGTGTGTGTGTGAGAGAGAGAGATTATGTGTGTGTGTGTGTGTGTGTGAGAGGGAGAGAGAGAGTATGTGTGTGTGTGTGTGAGAGGGATAGAGAGAGAGAGAGAGACTTTTGACTTTTTAAGTTCACTTTTATTTAGATCATTTCATGAATTAAACGTAATAATTAACACTTCAATCATATCATATTTTACAAAAGAAAACTACATGTCACACACCCACACAGAATTTAAAAATGAAGGATCAGTGAACCTTCCTCTAGTGAACATAGAACCCACCCCCCCCCCCCCCCCCACTAGAAGCTTCAGTGAATAAACACAATCGGGGCAGGAAGGTTGCTGGTTTGAATCCGGTTCAGATGGGTCTTCCTGTGTGGAGTCTGCATGTTCTCCACGTGTTTTCTCCAGGTGCTCCGGCTTCATCTCACAAACACATGCAGATTAGGGGTTGTGTAGATTGGAGACTACACACAAGCTGCTACTGCTGCTTCAGCCTCTGGATCCTCAGGACACAGCTCAGCCTCCGTCCACACACACTGTCCTCTTCACTCTCAGCTCCAGTCAGACCTGTCCCACCTGTTGAGAGAAGAAGACATCAGTGTCACAGAGACTCACTTCATCAGCTGTGAGTCAGTGATGCAGCTCATCCAGTAGAAAGAGCAGCAGGGACTTCAGTCCTGTTCAGAGGTGGAGCAGCTTCCTCTCTGCTTCATGTTCACGTGTTGGAATGAACACGCTAAGAGCTCAGTGTGTGTCCTCTGCATGTCAAAGTGCAGAGTGGACACCTGAGAGGTGGATTTACTGCTGTTACAGGTGAAGACATGTTTCACTGTGTGTTGATGAACATCTGCTTCTGACAAACTGGGACCAGATGAGACAGATGGACCTCAGCAGAGGTTCTGCTCTGTATAAAGAGCTCCTGGTTACCATGGTGATGAGGAGAGGCTTCAGTCCCACTGATCTCAGAGCTGTGACAAAGATCCACCTGATCAGTTCTTCACTGATGAAGTGAGAGGACAAACTGTCTCAGATCAGATGAAGACGTCTCTGTCCCTCGTGTGAGGCTGTCAGCTGTGGTCCAGCTTGTGTAAGTTACAACGCCCCCTGGTGGCATCTGGTCAAAATATATTACGTGACCACGAGATCATAACGTGTGAACAAGATAAATAACTCGAGGCCACGAGATCTGAATCTGTTGATTACTAACAAGACGAGTGGAAGACAAGAAGACACACACTGTCTCACTGACTCTGAGGACACACACTGTGTCACTATCTCTGAGGACACACACTGTCTCACAGACTCTGAGGACACACACTGTCTCACTGACTGAGGACACACACTGTCTCACTGACTGAGGACACACACTGTCTCACTGTCTCTGAGGACACACACTGTCTCACTGTCTCTGAAGACACAAACTGTCTCACTGACTCTGAGTACACACACTGTCTCACTGACTGAGGACACAAACTGTCTCTCTGACTCTGAAGACACACACTGTCTCACTGACTGAGGACACACACTGTCTCACTGACTGAGGACACACACTGTCTCACTGTCTCTGAGGACACACACTGTCTCATTGTCTCTGAAGAAACAAACTGTCTCACTGACTCTGAGGACACACACGGTCTCACTGACTCTGAGGACACACACTGTCTCACTGACTCTGAGGACACACACTGTCTCACTGACTCTGAAGACACACACTGTCTCTGAAGACACAAACTGTCTCACTGACTCTGAGGACACACACTGTCTCACTGTCCCTGAGGACACACACTGTCTCTGAAGACACAAACTGTCTCACTGACTCTGAGGACACACACTGTCTCACTGATTGAGGACACACACTGTCTCACTGAATGAGGACACACACTGTCTCTGAAGACACACACTGTCTCTGATGACACACACTGTCTCACTGACTCTGAGGACACATACTGTCTCACTGACTCTGAGGACACACACTGACTCACTGACTCTGAGGACACATACTGTCTCACTGACTCTGAGGACACACACTGACTCTGAGGACACACACTGTCTCACTGTCTCTGAGAACACACACTGTCTCTATGACTCTGAAGACACAAACTGTCTCTCTGACTCTGAAGACACACACTGTCTCACTGACTGAGGACACACACTGTCTCACTGACTGAGGACACACACTGTCTCACTGACCCTGAGGACACACACTGTCTCACTTACTATGAGGACACACACTGTCTCACTGTCTCTGAGAACACACACTGTCTCACTGATTGAGGACACACACTGTATCTGAAGACACACACTGTCTCTGATGACACACACTGTCTCACTGACTCTGAGGACACACACTGTCTCACTGATTGAGGACACACACTGTCTCTGATGACACACACTGTCTCACTGTCTCTGAGGACACACTGTGTCTCATTGTCTCTGAGGACACACACTGACTCACTGACTCTGAGGACACACACTGACTCTGAGGACACACACAGTCTCACTGACTCTGAGGACACAGACTGTCTCACTGTCTCTGAGGACACACACTGTCTCACTGTCTCTGAGGACACACACATGGACCTGTCTCCAGGAAGCTGACTGAGGTCATCTGGTGTTTTGGGGACAGGATGAGTCTGGAGACATTGAGATGTTCTGGGTGAGTTAGAGATCAACTGAACCAACCAGACGTTGATTTAAACTTCCCTTATCCGTCCCTTTAAGGAGAGTGTGCACCACACAACAGTGTAGAGTCACTGTGGTCAGTGGGCGGAGCTTCTATACTGGTTGATCTCCAACTTAACCTGGAGCAGGTTAGCCGTTCATCAGAAAAAACTAAACCTGAAGTTAACCTGATAACCACAAATCCTGCTTGGTAGCACAGACCCTGGATCTGTGATACTGACTGTGTTCAGTAAGATACTGATGAAAGCAGCGTGGACTGACTCCACCCATCTACTGACCTCAGAGTCTCCAGTCGACAGTTTGGACTCTGCTGTAGATCAAGCAGCTCCTTCACTGCTGAGGCCTTCAGGATGTTTCCTCTCAGATCCAGTTCTCTCAGATGAGAGGGGTTTGACCTCAGAGCTGAAGCCAGAGAAGAACAGCTGATCTCTGTCAGTCTGCAGAGACTCAACCTGGATAAAGAACAAAACTTAACTGTAAATTAAACTGAGTTCATGTGTGAAAATAACAGACACATATTCATGTCACACAGACTCATAACATGGAAGATAAATATGAAATCAGACATGTTGGACCCGGTCACTGTCTTGCAGATCAGTTTAGGAAATCCAGAACTAAACTCAGTGTTTTAACAAATAGCTGAATATTTAAAATGTCAGAGATTAATTAATGAATGGATTCAAGTTATGTATGAAGAGGAATTATGTTAAATTAGAATGAAATGATAAATCATGTATAAAGGCGTTTTTATAGATATTAGATCTACAAAAGTCAGTCAGTGAACTGACCTCAGAGTCTCCAGTCGACAGGTTGGACTCTGTAGAAAACCACACAGCTCCTTCACTGCTGAGTCCTGCAGGTAGTTGAAGCTCAGATCCAGTTCTCTCAGATGAGAGGGGTTTGACCTCAGAGCTGAAGCCAGAGAAGAACAGCTCATCTCTGTCAGACTGCACCTCCACAACCTGAATAAAGATATATGAATATTAGAATGTGTCCTCCTGTTGTTGTGGATCGTCATCATGTCAACACAGACTCTCAACATGCTGCTGACCTCAGTCCAGTCTGTGACCTGAAGATAAATATCAGATCAGACATGTTGGACCATTGTTTCATTCAAAAGCTTCTTCTCTGTGTGTTGGTCACTGAGCAGGTTTGTGTAATTAAACACTGTTTAAAGTAGGGACGGCTCCTGATGTCACTTCCTGTTTGTTTCTATACTTATCATCTGTCCAACGTGTTTCAATAAGAATGTGTCTTATTTTGAAACCCTGAGGAGGACGAGTGCTCGGCCTCAGTCCACATGTTATTTACTGACACTTTCTCAGTGATCAGGAGCAGGTGAGTGCAGGTGAATGGAGTTGATGAGGTGGACGTGACTGACAGGCTGGGTGAGGGACAGATGACTGAGGGACAGTGAGCAGAGCAGAACTGAGACAAGTTAAATAAATAATGACCCAATAAGAAAGAAAGTCTGAAAAGTGAAGAAGGATTTAAGGACCTCAGAGTCTCCAGTCGACAGTTTGGACTCTCCACTCCAGAACACAGCAGCTTCACTGCTGAATCCTGCAGGTCGTTTCCCCACAGATCCAGTTCTCTCAGATGTGAGGGGTCTGACTTCAGAGCTGAGGCCACGACTTCACACTGAGTCTCTGAGAGTTCACAAGCACGGAGTCTGTAATTAAAGAAAATATCAAATCTGTGAGAATTAAATCAGAAAACACAACATTCATACAAAACGTGATCATGTGACCCTCACCCTGGTAAATCCCCTCTTTGTTAAAAACACCTGAAGAGAATCCTTTCAGATTTGGTTCAAGCGTTCATTCAGACTAACAGAGGAACTCATTAGATTCAGGTGGTCAAAGGTCAAAGGTCAAGGACACAGCACATGTTCATGGCCTCTTGAACATGATATCTCAAGTCTGTCTTTAGGGCATTTCTTCACATTTTGACTCAAAGATAAACTGATAAGATTTCAGTGGTCAAAGGTCAAAGGTCACAGTGACCTCATGTTATAGTGAAGTCAACATGTCATGAACCTGGAGGGACGGACACTACACTGGTTGGTGGTGGAGGACAAACGCAGGGTGGGAACTCTAGTTTGACCAGAAAGAAGAATAAACTATATTTCCTGCTGTCTCCTCACACTGTGCTAGCTGTTTGATCATATATATATATATAGATATAAATATCTATATTTATATCTATATATACCCAATAATCTCCCTTGGACCCCACATGGTTGTATGTCTGAATCCTCAAACTCCAGCACAGTGATCACATTGGATTTCACTCTCCACATCTGATCTAGTTGTTCTCATACGTACATGACAACAATGAGAATGTATATGTACATACTAATAATAACTTTTTCAAACACACACACACACACACACACACACACACACACACACACACACACACACACACACACACAGTGCGTTTGAAGAACATCTCATCTCCACAGATTGAACATGTTATTGATCATGTCTGGACTCACCGAGCCTTCCTGCAGTTCCTCACAGCTGGGATCAGTCTCCTTCGACCCTGGTCTGATGTGTTGAACGTCCTCAGGTCGAACTCATCCAGAACCTCCTCTGACATCTGCAGCATGTAGGCCAGAGCTGAGCAGTGGATCTCAGAGAGTTTCTTCTTTGATCTGTTCTTTGACGTCAGGAACTGTTTCATCTGCTGATGAACTGAGTGGTCGTTCATCTCAGTCAGACAGTGGAAGATGTTGATGCTTCTGTCAGGAGAAATGTCATCACTCTGCATCTCCTTCAGGTTGTTGATGACCCTCTGGATTATCTCTGGATTGTTCCCTGTCTGACCTAGCAGGCCTCCTAAGACTCTCTGGATGATCGTTGGATTGTTGTCTGTTCGACCCAGCAGGCCTCCTAAGACTCTCTGGATGATCTTTGGATTGTTCCTTGTCCGACCCAGCAGGCCTCCTAAGACTCTCTGGATGATCTCTGGATTGTTCTCTGTCCGACCCAGCAGGCCTCCTGAGACTCTCTGGTTGGACTTCAGACTGAGGCCGTGAAGGAATCGAACAAACAGGTCCAGGTGACCATTTGTACTGGTGAGGGATTTCTCCATGGTTCTCTTCAGGAGGTCATCCAGGGAGAAGGTACCGTCGGAGTCCTCGCATGTTCCCAAGAGGTTGTTGAGTTCTTCTGTGTTCCTCTCGGTGTAACAGTGGAACATGTAGACTGCAGCCAGAAACTCCTGAACGCTCAGATGAACAAAGCAGTAGACTGATTTCTGGAAGATCACACACTCTCTTCTGAAGATCTCAGTACAAACTCCTGAGTACACCGAGGCCTCTGTGACATTAAGACCACACCGCTCCAGGTCTTCTTGGTAGAACATGATGTTTCCTTCCTCCAGATGTTTAAGTGCCAGCCTCCCCAGCTTCAGGAGAACGTCCCTGTCAGCCTCCGTCAGCTGCTGTGGACTCGTCTCATGTCCCTCACCGTACTTGTTGTTCTTCCTCTTTGTCTGAACCAGCAGGAAGTGTGAGTACAGGTCAGTCAGGGTCTTGGGCAGCTCTCCTCTCTGGTCTGTGGTCAACATGTGCTCCAGAACTGTAGCACTGATCCAGCAGAAGACTGGGATTTGACACATGATTTGGAGGCTCCTGGACGTCTTGATGTGTGAGATGATTCTTCTGCACAGCTTTTTATCACTGAGTCTCCTCCTGAAGTACTCCTCCTTCTGGGCCTCAGTGAAGCCTCGTACTTCTGTGACCCTGTCGACACATGCAGGAGGGATCTGATTGGCCGCCGCAGGTCTGGAGGTTATCCAGACGAGAGCCGAGGGAAGCAGATTCCCCCGGATGAGGTTTGTCAGCAGCACGTTGACTGATGACCTCTGTGTGACCTCAGACACAAGCTCCCTGTGGTCGAAGTCCAGAGAAGGTCTGCTTTCATCCAGGCCGTCAAAGATGAACAAAGGTTTACAGACAGCGAGCGTCTCTGCCGTGAGCTTCTGTAACGCTGGATGGAAAACACGGAGCAGCGTGAGGAGACTGTGCTGCTGGTCCTTCACCAGGTTCAGCTCCCTGAACGAAAGCACAGTCAGCAGACCCACATCCTGGTTCTCTAAACCCTCTGCCCAGTCCAGAGTGAACTTCTGCACCAAGAAGGTTTTTCCAACGCCAGCGACGCCGTTGGTCAGGACGACTCTGATGCTGCTCTGCTGGTCAGTGGAGGCTTTAAAGATGTCGTGGCACCTGATGGGAGTGTCGTGGAGGATCTTCTTCTTGGAAGCCGTCTCAAGCTGCCTCACCTCATGTTGAGTATTAACCTCTTCACTCTGTCCCTCTGTGATGTAGAGCTCAGTGTAGATCCTGTTGAGGAGGGTTCTACATCCTGTTTCATCACTTCCTTCAGTCACATGTTCACATCTCCTCCTCACACTGAGCTTATGTTCATCTGAAACCTCCTGCAGACCACGATCTGCTGAAAGACAAGAAACAATGTCAGAGACAGAGAATATGAGAATCTGCTGATTGTTTTCATTAGATACAGAAAAAATACAGAAAATAAAAGCTTTTTAAGTGCTTTTCTAACGATGTTAAATGTTGATGCTGTATGAAGGAACAAAATTAAAGCACATGTGCTGTTGTCAGAAGTGAAGACATCAGCAGATACATGTACAGTGCTGCTCTGACCGGCTGTCTGAGCTCCAGCTCCTGTTCTGGATCTTTGTCCACACTGGGGACAGGAGGAGTCTCCTGAAGAACCAGACTGGTCCCAGTATGAGGTGATGCACTGTCTGCAGAACCAGTGTCCACAGCTGGTGGAGACTGGATCCTTCAGGACGTCCTGACACGAAGCACAGCAGGACGACTGCTCCTCCTCAGAAACATGACTCCTCTTCCTCTCCCTGTGAAGACATTTCCTGATAACTCACATGTCACAGTCACAGGTTGTCATTACTTCTGTCAAGGAGGTTTTGTTTTCACCCAGTATGTTTGTGTGATGGTTTGTTCGTTAGTGGGTTTATAAAGAACCACAGATTACCAGTAAACTTGGTGGAAGGTTGTGGTCTGTGAACCAGATCAGGGGGGGGGGGGTGTCCTCTTTCACAGACATGTTCAGAGGACTGATGTTTTCCAGTGTGTGGGATTTGGTGCAGATCCAAATCAAAAGGAGTCTCTAGTGGATTTCAAAGTGGTTTCATAAGGAGCGTGTTGGTTCTTGGTGGAGGTCTGAGCTCTTTGAGTGATTCTGAGAGATTAGTCACCAACTTCAATGAAGCTGTGTCCTAATGCAGGGGCCACACTAGAGGAAACTAGATCCTCTTCAGAGCAGGTCACAGTAGAAACAGTCTCTTACTCTGTGTGTGAGGGTCCAGGTTCTTTACTGAAGAATGGAGGACGATCCATGGACCAGTCACTCTTCAGAGACAGACAGCTGAACCCTGGAGACTCTGCTCTCAGTCTCTGGTCCTGACCTCTGCAAACACAAACATGTTTTTATTTAGAACACATCATTCACTGGTTCATTCTGTGAGGATTCAGTTTGGAGCTTCACATGTTTGCAGCAGGTCTCTTACTTTGTGTGTGAAGGTCCAGGTTCATTACTGAATTTTGGAGGCTCACTCATGGACCAGTCACTCTTCAGAGACACACAGCTGGACCCTGGAGACTCTGCTCTCAGTCTGTGGTCCTGACCTCTGCAAACACAAACATGTTTTTATTTAGAACACATCATTCACTGGTTCATTCTGTGAGGATTCAGTTTGGAGCTTCACATGTTTGCAGCAGGTCTCTTACTTTGTGTGTGAAGGTCCAGGTTCATTACTGAATTTTGGAGGCTCACTCATGGACCAGTCACTCTTCAGAGACACACAGCTGGACCCTGGAGACTCTGCTCTCAGTCTGTGGTCCTGACCTCTGCAAACACAAACATGTTTTTATTCAGAACACATCATTCACTGGTTCATTCTGTGAGGATTCAGTTTGGAGCTTCACATGTTTCTCTTGTTGTCTCTTACTTTGTGTGTGAGGGTCCAACTTGCTCTGAAATGTCCTCGTCCATGTTGCACCGGGCCGGCTGCGGCTCAGTTGTGGTTCAGGCTGCGCTGCTCTTCTAGATATTCAAGGTCTGGTCTATTTCCTTCTGGTTCTGCGCTCAGTTTGCAGCAGAACTCAGCGAAATTATCTTTCACACCAGTTTCAATGATTATCTGTTGAAAACGTCACAAACACAAATATTTGCAACACTTCCTGTAGCCGCCCCATTTCAAAATAAAAGCACTCCAGCGTTATTGTCGACTGAATCAATTAATTTCTTTTTTTTACTCATTATGTTTTAATGTGAAATAGATGCAGGGCTTCATAGTTTGTAGTACTGGTATTTATTTGAGTACACAGGACTTCTTATATACAAGGAAATACAGTGATCACATCAGAAACCTCAGAAAGGACAAGAGTCTCTCTCTCTCTCTCTCTCTCTAAAAAAGTATTTTTGCAGCTTGAGCATTTCTTTATCTACACTCAAATCAATCAACTACATTAAAGTTAATCAATACAAGCTTGTAAAAGTTCCTGTGTCCTTCAACCCCCGGCCACTTAGAGAAGGAAATTCAACATCTAGTATCATGTTCACGTCATAAAGGATGGAAATGAATTACAGAACTTTATAGACAGTAACACTGCGAGTCTGTGTGTGTGTGTGTGTGTGTGTGTGTGTGTGTGTGTGTGTGTGTGTGTGTGTGTGTGTGTGTGTACCTGGCTCTGCAGGTCGATGCTCCTCACAACTCAGCCAGTGAGTCCAGAGCTTTACTGGGATCCACAGTGAAGACTCTCCACTGGTTGGTGACCACTGCTGTAACGTATGATTGTGAAAACACGTTGTTATTAAACACTTGATGAACAGATGAAGATAAAAAGTGAAACTGTGAGTTAACTCTGTTAATTAGTCCTGTGAAGGCTCTTTGATCCAGACCTGCTGTTCACATCTGTCTCTGGGATCCGATCACATGACGTCTGTCACCAGGTGTGAACTGACAAACTTAGAGTCATGTGATCAGCAGACGGATGTTAACAGCAGGTGTGAGAGTGAGAGAGTAAAACTTTCAGAAAGTTGTGTTCACACTCACCTGCTCACTTTCCTTCCTTCTGCTCGTCCAGGTGAAAATGGAGTCTGACCGCTCCCTGTTCTCAGGCTCCTCCTCCTCCGTGGGGAACCAGTTCACTCTTGAAACCAGTTCAAAGTCCAGTTCATATTCATGAAGATAAACTGGTTCACAGTTCATGTTTTATTGTGATGTTATGATGTAGATAACAAATGAAGGAAGAAAACCATAGAAAATAGAGCTCTTTAATATACATCGTCGTGACTAATAATTATTAGTTACATGGCAGAACTGATAAGATGCACAAACCAGGTATTTACAAGCAAGGTCCATTTCATGTGTGCGTCTCCACTCAGGCCTTTAATCCACCCACTGTAATAAGTATGAGGTCTAGATCTCATCAGTGTAGATCAGCAATACATAAATACATGTAGAACAACTACAGGTTTACATGAGGCAGAGTGAGAGAGAGAGAGAGAGAGAGAGAGAGAGAGAGAGAGAGAGAGAGAGAGAGAGAGAGAGAGAGAGAGAGAGAGAGAGAGAGAGAGAGAGAGAGAGAGAGAGAGAGAGAGAGAGAGAGAGAGAGAGAGAGAGAGAGAGAGAGAGAGAGAGGGAGAGAGAGGGAGACAGAGAGAGATAGAGAGAGAGAGAGAGAGAGAGAGAGAGAGAGAGAGAGAGAGAGAGGGAGACAGAGAGAGAGAGAGAGAGAGAGTTTTGATGTGTTGAATTTTTAAGTCACTTTTATTTTCTCAGTGAAGTTCCAACAAACAAGTTACTACAACATATCAAACATTTTAACAAAAAGAGAAAAATAACACATCATAATAAAACAATATTCAATTCAAAATATGACCAAAGAAACAGCTGATCTTTTCTTGCAGAACTAATAAATATTACATAATTTTCCCCGTCATGGTGCTCAGTGTGTTACGAGAGGCAGTTCTTCAGTCTGTCCTCATGGAACGTTCTCCTCACTTTGAGTCGTCCTTTGTAAAACAAAAAC
>NC_083649.1:2537905-2547905 GCF_963576545.1 Limanda limanda | reverse complement strand
AATTAAACGTAATAATTAACACTTCAATCATATCATATTTTACAAAAGAAAACTACATGTCACACACCCACACAGAATTTAAAAATGAAGGATCAGTGAACCGTCCTCTAGTGAACATAGAACCCCCCCCCCACTAGAAGCTTCCGTGAATAAACACAATCGGGGCAGGAAGGTTGCTGGTTTGAATCTGGTTCAGATGGGTCTTCCTGTGTGGAGTCTGCATGTTCTCCACGTGTTTTCTCCAGGTGCTCCGGCTTCATCTCACAAACACATGCAGATTAGGGGTTGTGTAGATTGGAGACTACACACAAGCTGCTGCTGCTTCAGCCTCTGGATCCTCAGGACACAGCTCAGCCTCCGTCCACACACACTGTCCTCTTCACACTCACCACCACAAAGATGGCCCCTCCCACCTGTTGAGAGAAGAAGACATCAGTGTCACAGAGACTCACTTCATCAGCTGTGAGTCAGTGATGCAGCTCATCCAGTAGAAAGAGCAGCAGGGACTTCAGTCCTGTTCAGAGGTGGAGCAGCTTCCTCTCTGCTTCATGTTCACGTGTTGGAATGAACACGCTAAGAGCTCAGTGTGTGTCCTCTGCATGTCAAAGTGCAGAGTGGACACCTGAGAGGTGGATTTACTGCTGTTACAGGTGAAGACATGTTTCACTGTGTGTTGATGAACATCTGCTTCTGACAAACTGGGACCAGATGAGACAGATGGACCTCAGCAGAGGTTCTGCTCTGTATAAAGAGCTCCTGGTTACCATGGTGATGAGGAGAGGCTTCAGTCCCACTGATCTCAGAGCTGTGACAAAGATCCACCTGATCAGTTCTTCACTGATGAAGTGAGAGGACAAACTGTCTCAGATCAGATGAAGACGACACGTCTCTGTCCCTCGTGTGAGGCTGTCAGCTGTGGTCCAGCTTGTGTAAGTTACAGCGCCCCCTGGTGGCATCTGGTAAAAATATATTACGTGACCACGACATAATAACGTGTAAACGAGATAAATAACTTGAGGCCACGAGATCTGAATCTGTTGTTTACTAACAAGACGAGTGGAAGAGAAGAAGACACACACTGTCTCATTGTCTCTGAGGACACACACTGTCTCATTGTCTCTGAGGACACACACTGTCTCACTGACTCTGAGGACACACACTGTCTCTGAAGACACAAACTGTCTCACTGACTCTTAAGACACAAACTGTCTCACTGACTCTGAAGACACACACTGTCTCACTGACTCTGAGGACACACACTGTCTCACTATCTCTGAGGACACACACTGTCTCTGAAGACACAAACTGTCTCACTGACTCTGAGGACACACACTGACTCTGAGGACACACACTGACTCTGAGGACACACACTGTCTCACTGACTCTGAGGACACACACTGTCTCTGAAGACACAAACTGTCTCACTGACTCTTAAGACACACACGGTCTCACTGACTCTGAAGACACACACTGTCTCACTGTCTCTGAAGACACACACTGTCTCTGATGACACACACTGTCTCACTGTCTCTGAGGACACACACTGTCTCTGAGGACACACACACTCTCACTGACTCTGAGGACACACACTGTCTCTGAGGACACACACTGTCTCACTGTCTCTGAGGACACACACATGGACCTGTCTCCAGGAAGCTGACTGAGGTCATCTGGTGTTTTGGGGACAGGATGAGTCTGGAGACATTGAGATGTTCTGGGTGAGTTAGAGATCAACTGAACCAACCAGACGTTGATTTAAACTTCCCTTATCCGTCCCTTTAAGGAGAGTGTGCACCACACAACAGTGTAGAGTCACTGTGGTCAGTGGGCGGAGCTTTGATACGGGTTCATCTCCAACTTAACATGGAGCAGGTTAGCCGTTCATCAGAAGTTACCATGGTGATTTACCTCGTTAAGAAGTGTACGAGCTTCGTAGGACTGAAAAAACTAAACCTGAAGTTAACCTGATAACCACAAATCCTGCTTGGTAGCACAGACCCTGGATCTGTGATACTGACTGTGTTTAGTAAAATACTGATGAAAGCAGCGTGGACTGACTCCACCCATCTACTGACCTCAGAGTCTCCAGTCGACAGGTTGGACTCTGCTGTAGATCAAGCAGCTCCTTCACTTCTGAGTCCTGCAGGTTGTTGTGGCTCAGATCCAGATCTCTCAGATGAGAGGGGTTTGACCTCAGAGCTGAAGCCAGAGAAGAACAGCTGATCTCTGTCAGTCTGCAGTTCCACAACCTGGATAAAGAATAAAACTTAACTGTAAATTAAACTGAGTTCATGTGTGAAAATAACAGACACATATTCCTGTGAGCACAGACTCATAACATGAAAGATACATATGAAATCAGACATGTTGGACTAAAAACGAGTCCTGATTCAGTAAAATAGATTATTTGGACCCGGTCTCTGTCCTGCAGATCAGTTTAGGAAATCCAGAACTAAAGTGTTTTAACAAGTAGATGAATATTTAAAATGTCACAGATTAATAAATGAATGGATTCAAGTTATGTATGAAGAGGAATTATGTTTAATTAGAATGAAATGATAAATCATGTATAAATGCTGTTTTATAGATATGAGACCTACAAAAGTCAGTCAGTGAACTGACCTCAGAGTCTCCAGTCGACAGGTTGGACTCTGTAGAAAACCACACAGCTCCTTCACTCCTGAGTCATGCAGGTTGTTGATGCTCAGATCCAGTTCTCTCAGATGAGAGGGGTTTGACCTCAGAGCTGAAGCCAGAGAAGAACAGCTGATCTCTGACAGTTTGCAGTTCCACAACCTGGATAAAGAAATATGAATATTAGAATGTGTCCTCCTGTTGTTGTGGATCGTCATCATGTCAACACAGACTCTCAACATACTGCTGACCTCAGTCCAGTCTGTGACCTGAAGATAAATATCAGATCAGACATGTTGGACCAATGTTTCATTCATCAGCTTCTTCTCTGTGTGTTGGTCACTGAGCAGGTTTGTGTAATTAAACACTGTTTAAAGTAGGGATGGCTCCTGATGTCACTTCCTGTTTGTTTCTGTACTTATCAACTGTCCAACGTGTTTCAATAAGAATGTGTCTTATTTTGAAAACCTGAGGAGGACGAGTGCTCGGCCTCAGTCCACATGTTATTTACTGACACTTTCTCAGTGATCAGGAGCAGCTGAGTGCAGGTGAATGGAGATGATGAGGTGGACGTGACTGACAGGCTGGGTGAGGGACAGATGACTGAGGGACAGTGAGCAGAGCAGAACTGAGACAATTTAAATAAATAATGAGCCAATAAGAAAGAAAGTCTGAAAAGTGAAGAAGGATTTAAGGACCTCAGAGTCTCCAGTCGACAGTTTGGACTCTCCAGTCCAGAACACAGCAGCTTCACTGCTGAATCCTGCAGGTCGTTTCCCCACAGATCCAGTTCTCTCAGATGTGAGGGGTCTGACTTCAGAGCTGAGGCCACGACTTCACAGTGAGTCTCTGAGAGTCCACAACCACAGATTCTGTAATTAAAGAAAATATCAAATCTGTGAGAATTAAATCTGAAAACACAACATTCATACAAAACGTGATCATGTGACCCTCACCCTGGTAAATCCCCTCTTTGTTAAAAACACCTGAAGAGAATCCTTTCAGATTTGGTTCAAGCGTTAATTCAGACTAACAGAGGAACTCATTAGATTCAGGTGGTCAGAGGTCAAAGGTCAAGGTCACAGAACATGTTCATGGCCTCTTGAACATGATATCTCAAGTCTGTCTTCAGTGGATTTCTTCACATTTTGACTCAAAGATAAACTGATTAGATTTCAGTGGTCAAAGGTCAAAGGTCACAGTGACCTCATGTTGGTGTGAAGTCAACATGTCAGGAACCTGGAGGGTCGGACACTGCACTGGTTGGTGGTGGAGGACAAACGCAGGGTGGGAACTCTGGTTTGACCAGAAAGAAGAATAAACTATATTTCCTGCTTCTTCAGTTTCAAGGAACCGTCAGTGATTCAGTGATCATCTCCTCACTCTGTGCTAGCTGTTTGATCATATATATATATATAGATAAAGATATATATATATCTATATTTATATCTATATATACAGTATATACAATAATCTCCCTTGGACCCCACATGGTTGTATGTCTGAAACTCAACTCAAACTCCAGCACAGTGATCACATTGGATTTCACTCTCCACATCTGATCTAGTGGTTCTCATATGTACATGACAAAAATGAGAATGTATATGTACATAATAATGATAACTTTTTCACACACACACACACACAAACACACACACTCACAGAGCCTTCCTGCAGTTCCTCACAGCTGGGATCAGTCTCCATCGACCCTGGTCTGATGTGTTGAACTCCCTCAGGTCCAACTCATCCAGAACCTCCTCTGACATCTGCAGCATGTAGGCCAGAGCTGAGCAGTGGATCTCAGAGAGTTTCTTCTTCAATCTCTTCTTTGACATCAGGAACTGTTTCATCTGCTGATGAACTGAGTGGTCGTTCATCTCAGTCAGACAGTGGAAGATGTTGATGCTTCTGTCAGGAGAAATGTCATCACTCTGCATCTCCTTCAGGTTGTTGATGACTCTCTGGATGATCTTTGGATTGTTCCCTGTCCGACCCAGCAGGCCTCCTAAGACTCTCTGGATGATCGTTGGATTGTTCTCTGTCCGACCCAGCAGGCCTCCTAAGACTCTCTGGTTGGACTCCAGACTGAGGCCGTGAAGGAATCGAACAAACAGGTCCAGGTGACCATTTGTACTAGTGAGGGATTTCTCCATGGTTCTCTTCAGGAGGTCATCCAGGGAAAAGGTACTGTCTGTGTCCTCGCATGTTCCCAAGAAGTTGTTGAGTTCTTCTGTTTTCCTCTCGGTGTAACAGTGGAACATGTAGACTGCAGCCAGGAACTCCTGAACGCTCAGATGAACAAAGCAGTAGACTGATTTCTGGAAGATCACACACTCTCTTCTGAAGATCTCAGTACAAACTCCTGAGTACACCGAGGCCTCTGTGACATTAAGACCACACAGCTCCAGGTCTTCTTGGTAGAACATGATGTTTCCTTCCTCCAGATGTTTAAGTGCCAGCCTCCCCAGCTTCAGGAGAACGTCCCTGTCAGCCCTCTTCAGCTGCTGTGGACTCGTCTCATGTCCCTCACCGTACTTGTTGATCTTCCTCTTTGTCTGAACCAGCAGGAAGTGTGAGTACAGGTCAGTCAGGGACTTGGGCAGCTCTCCTCTCTGGTCTGTGGTCAACATGTGCTCCAGAACTGTAGCACTGATCCAGCAGAAGACTGGGATTTGACACATGATGTGGAGGCTCCTGGACGTCTTGATGTGTGAGATGATTCTTCTGCACAGCTTTTTAACACCGAATCTCCTCCTGAAGTACTCCTCCTTCTGGGCCTCAGTGAAGCCTCGTACTTCTGTGACCCTGTCGACACATGCAGGAGGGATCTGATTGGCCGCTGCAGGTCTGGAGGTTATCCAGACGAGAGCCGAGGGAAGCAGATTCCCCCGGATGAGGTTTGTCAGCAGCACGTTGACTGATGACCTCTGTGTGACCTCAGACACAAGCTCCCTGTGGTTGAAGTCCAGAGAAGGTCTGCTTTCATCCAGGCCGTCAAAGATGAACAAAGGTTTACAGACAGCGAGCGTCTCTGCCGTGAGCTTCTGTAACGCTGGATGGAAAACACGGAGCAGCGTGAGGAGACTGTGCTGCTGGTCCTTCACCAGGTTCAGCTCCCTGAACGAAAGCACAGTCAGCAGACCCACATCCTGGTTTTCTAAACCCTCGGCCCAGTCCAGAGTGAACTTCTGCACCGAGAAGGTTTTTCCAACGCCAGCGACGCCGTTGGTCAGGACGACTCTGATGCTGCTCTGCTGGTCAGTGGAGGCTTTAAAGATGTCGTGGCACCTGATGGGAGTGTCGTGGAGGATCTTCTTCTTGGAAGCCGTCTCAAGCTGCCTCACCTCATGTTGAGTATTAACCTCTTCACTCTGTCCCTCTGTGATGTAGAGCTCAGTGTAGATCCTGTTGAGGAGGGTTCTACTTCCTGTTTCATCACTTCCTTCAGTCACATGTTCACATCTCCTCCTCAGACTGAGCTTATGTTCATCTAAAACCTCCTGCAGACCACGATCTGCTGAAAGACAAGAAACAATGTCAGAGACAGAGAATCTGAGAATCTGCTGATTGTTTTCATCAGATACAGAAAAACTATAGAAAATAAAAGCTTTTTAACTTTGTGCTTTTCTAACGATGTTAAATGTTGATGCTGTATGAAGGAACAAAATAAAAATCACATGTGCTGTTGTCAGAAGTGAAGACATCAGCAGACACATGTACAGTGCTGCTCTGACCGGCTGTCTGAGCTCCAGCTCCTGTTCGGGATCTTTGTCCACACTGGGGACAGGAGGAGTCTCCTGAAGAGCCAGACTGGTCCCAGTATGAGGTGATGCACTGTCTGCAGAACCAGTGTCCACAGCTGGTGGAGACTGGATCCTTCAGGACGTCCTGACATGAAGCACAGCAGGACGACTGCTCCTCCTCAGAAACATGACTCCTCTTCCTCTCCCTGTGAAGACATTTCCTGATTACTCACATGTCACAGTCACAGATTGTCATTACTTCTGAAAAGGAGGTTTTGTTTTCACCCAGTATGTTTGTGTGATGGTTTGTTCGTTAGTGGGTTTATAAAGAACCACAGATTACCAGTAAACTTGGTGGAAGGTTGTGGTCTGTGAACCAGATCGGGTGGGGGGGGGGGGGGTCTTCTTTCACAGACATGTTCAGAGGACTGATGTTTATCAGTGTGTGGAATTTGGTGCAGATCCAAATCAAAACGAGTCTCTAGTGGATTTCAAAGTGGTTTCATAAGGAGCGTGTTGGTTCTTGGTGGAGGTCTGAGCTCTTTGAGTGATTCTGAGAGATTAGTCACCAACTTCAATGAAGCTGTGTCCTAATGCAGGGGCCACACTAGAGGAAACTAGATCCTCTTCAGAGCAGGTCACAGTAGAAACAGTCTCTTACTTTGTGTGTGAGGGTCCAGGTTCTTTACTGAAGAATGGAGGACGTCTCATGGACCAGTCACTCTTCAGAGACACACAGCTGGACCCTGGAGACTCTGCTCTCAGTCTGTGGTCCTGACCTCTGCAAACACAAACATGTTTTTATTCAGAACACATCATTCACTGGTTGATTCTCTGAGGATTCAGTTTGGAGCTTCACATGTTTGTAGCAGGTCTCTTACTTTGTGTGTGAGGGTCCAGGTTCATTACTGAAGTTTGGAGGACGACCCATGGACCTGTCACTCTTCAGAGACACACAGCTGGACCCTGGAGACTCTGCTCTCAGTCTCTGGTCCTGACCTCTGCAAACACACACAGGTTTTTATTCAGAACACATCATTCACTAGTTCATTCTGTGAAGATTCAGTTTGGAGCTTCACATGTTTGTAGCAGGTCTCTTACTTTGTGTGTGAGGGTCCAACTTGCTCTGAAGTGTCCTCGTCCATGTTGCACCGGGCCGGCTGCGGCTCAGATGTGGTTCAGGCCGCGCTGCTCTTCTAGATATTAAAGGTCTGGTCTATTTCCTTGTGGTTCTGCGCTCAGTTTACAGCAGAAGTCAGTGAAATGATCTTTCACACCAGTTTCAATGTTTATCTGTTGAAAACGTCACAAACACAAATATTTGCAACACTTCCTGTAGCCGAGCCATTTCCAAATTAAAGCAGTCCAGCATTTTTTTAACAATTGAATCACTTCATTTATTTTCAAATGTTTTTATTGTGAAATAGATGCAGGGCTTCACAGTTTGTAGTACTGGTATTTATTTGAGTACACAGGACTTCTTATATACAAGGAAATACAGTGATCGCATCAGAAACCTCAGGAAGGACAAGAGTCTCTCTCTCTCTCTCTCTCTCTCTCTCTCTCTCTCTCTCTCTCTCTCTCTCTCTCTCTCTCTCTCTATGTCTCTCTAAAAAAGTATTTTTGCAACTTGAGCATTTCCTTATCTACACTCAAATCAATCACCTACATTAAAGTTAATCAATACAAGCTTGTAAAAGTTCATGTGACCTTCAACCCCCGGCCACTAAGAGAAGGAAACACAACATCTAGTATCATGTTCACGTCATAAAGGCTGGAAATGAATTACAGAACTTTATAGAAAGTAACACTGAGAGCACATCAGCGTGTGTGTGAGTATGTGTGTGTGTGTGTGTGTGTGTGTGTGTGTGTGTGTGTGTGTGTGTGTGTGTGTGTACTCACACCTCAGCCAGCGAGTCCAGAGCTTTACTGGGATCCACAGTGAAGACTCTCCACTGGTTGGTGACCACTACTGTAACGTATGATTGTGAAAACACGTTCTGTTATTAAACACAATGAATAATAATAAACATTGCTGAACACTCACCAGCCTGCTCCTCGTAGTTAGAACGAGTCTGAACACTTTCACTTTCACTGGAGGCTCCTCCTCTCTGCAGTTACTAAAAATCACATGACTCTGTGTGTGTGTGTGTGTGTGTGTGTGTGTGTGTGTGTGTGTGTGTGTCTGTGTGTGTGTGCGTGTGCGTGTGAGCGTGTGCGTGTGTCTGTGTGTGTGCGTGTGCGCGTGCGCGTGCGTGTGCGCGCGTGCATGTGTGTGTGTGCGTGTGCGTGTCTGTGTGTGTGTGTGTGTAACTGTTGCCACTATATTGCTTTATGTTGTAAAGGTTTTCTAATGTTTATTTTGTTTTTTGTATATAGCATTATTGTGACATTAGACTAAAGACTTTTATTTTGAAGCCTCGGCTGAGCTGCTTGTCAGAGGCGGAGCTGCTTGGCAGAGGGAGAGTCACAGTGAAGCAAGCAGAAGTAGTGACACACAGTGAAGGAAGCGGAAGTGGTCACACACATGTTTAAGAGTTCTTAGAAGTTAAGAAAATTCCTTTTCAGAGCATGCAGCCAACGAGGTATTTTTGTCTGTTTGTTATTTACTTTAAGCTTAATTGTAATCATTGATACTGTGTTGTAAACTAGCTAACTTTGTATGTTATGTCTTTGTTACCGTGTATTACCCAATTTTCACGGTTTGATGTGGAGAACAAGTCTTCATTAAAGACCCGTAGAAGAAAACCATTTGCTGTCTGACTGTGCTTTGGAGGGAGTCACAGTGTGTGTGCTCGTGCGTGTGTGTGTGTGTGTGTGTGTGTGTGTGTGTGTGTGTACCTGGCTCTGCAGGTCGATGCTCCTCACACCTCAGCAAGTGAGTCCAGAGCTTTACTGGGATCCACAGTGAAGACTCTCCACTGGTTGGTGACCACTGCTGTAACCTATGATTGTGAAAACACGTTCTCAGGCTCCTCCTCCTCCCTGTGGAACCAGTTCACTCTAGATTCCACCCAGTTCAAAGTCCAGTTCATACCCATGAAGATGAACTGGTTCACAGTTCATGTTTTATTGTGGTGTTATGATGTAGATAACAAACGTAGGGTCATGTATTTAGTTACTAATGGACGGTGTGGGATCATGAATCCAGATCTTCACTTTCACACTGAGTCCTGACTGGGAGCGTCTCCTGGGACTGAGCCGTACAATGTGATTCATCATGATGTTTAAATGAGCCTCAGAAACTCTGGAGTCAAACACGTCTTCATCAATACGATGAAGACGTGTTTCCTTGCGCTCGGTCTGATCCGTCATGTCACGTCAGGTCACATTTATACAGTCCAGTCACAGTGTTGGTTTATAGATCTACAGAAATACAGCTGCATTGTGTTGCATCATTTGACCGTTGTGTATTTCAAAAACTTGACCAAAGCCTTGATCATCTTTTCATTGGATTTATTTGACATGTAAGTTGTCATTTAGTGTTTTATTCACATAGAGTATAAAACAAGTTGATCTCAAAGCTGATTGGAGAATCCTGACGTTAAAAAAATAGTTTTTATTTGCTTCAAAGAAAACAAACGTTTGTTTAAGTCTAAACACAAAATACTAAACTCTAACCA
>NC_083649.1:2440405-2532905 GCF_963576545.1 Limanda limanda | reverse complement strand
AGCTTCGTAGGACTAAAAAAACTAAACCTGAAGTTAACCTGATAACCACAAATCCTGCTTGGTAGCACAGACCCTGGATCTGTGATACTGACTGTGTTTAGTAAAATACTGATGAAAGCAGCGTGGACTGACTCCAACCATCTACTGACCTCAGAGTCTCCAGTCGACAGGTTGGACTCTGCTTTAGATCAAGCAGCTCCTTCACTGCTGAGTCCTGCAGGTTGTTTCTACTCAGATCCAGGTATCTCAGATGAGAGGGGTTTGACCTCAGAGCTGAAGCCAGAGAAGAACAACTGATCTCTGACAGACTGCATCTCCACAACCTGGATAAAGAATAAAACTTAACTGTAAATTAAACTGAGTTCATGTTTGAAAATAACAGACACATATTCATGTGAGCAAAGACTCATAACATGGAAGATAAATATGAAATCAGACATGTTGGACTAAAAACGAGTCCTGATTCAGTACAAATAGATTATTTGGACCCGGTCTCTGTCCTGCAGATCAGTTTGTGAAATCCAGAACTAAAGTGTTTGAACAAATAGCTGAATATTTAAAAGGTCACAGATTAATAAATGAATGGATTCAAGTTATGTATGAAGAGGAATTATGTTAAATTAGAATGAGTTGATAAATCATGTATAAATGCGTATTTATAGATATGAGATCTACAAAAGTCAGTCAGTGAACTGACCTCAGATTCTCCAGTCGACAGGTTGGACACTGTAGAAAACCACACAGCTCCTTCACTCCTGAGTCCTGCAGGTTGTAGTTGGAGCTCAGATTCAGTTCTCTCAGATGAGAGGGGTTTGACCTCAGAGCTGAAGCCAGAGAAGAACAGCTGATCTCTGACAGTCTGCAGCTCCACAACCTGGATAAAGAAATATGAATATTAGAATGTGTCCTCCTGTTGTTGTGGATCTTCATCATGACAACACAGACTCTCAACATGCTGCTGACCTCAGTCCAGTCTGTGACCTGAAGATAAATATCAGATCAGACATGTTGGACCATTGTTTCATTCATCAGCTTCTTCTCTGTGTGTTGGTCACTGAGCAGGTTTGTGTAATTAAACACTGTTTAAAGTAGGGATGGCTCCTGATGTCACTTCCTGTTTGTTTCTATACTTATCAACTGTCCAACGTGTTTCAATAAGAATGTGCCTTATTTTGAAAACCTGAGGAGGTCGAGTGCTCGGCCTCAGTCCACATGTTATTTACTGAGACTTTCTCAGTGATCAGGAGCAGGTGAGTGCAGGTGAATGGAGTTGATGAGGTGGACGTGACTGACAGGCTGGGTGAGGGACAGATGACTGAGGGACAGTGAGCAGAGCAGAACTGAGACAAATTAAATACATAATGACCCAATAAGAAAGAAAGTCTGAAAAGTGAAGAAGGATTAAAGGACCTCAGGGTCTCCAGTCGACAGTTTGGACTCTCCAGTCCAGAACACAGCAGCTTCACTCCTGAGTCTTGCAGCTCGTTGTTACTCAGATCCAGTTCTCTCAGATGTGAGGGGTCTGACTTCAGAGCTGAGGCCACGACTTCACAGTGAGTCTCTGAGAGTCCACAATCACCGAGTCTGTAATTAAAGAAAATATCAAATCTGTGAGAATTAAATCAGAAAACACAACATTCATACAAAACGTGATCATGTGACCCTCACCCTGGTAAATCCCCTCTTTTTTAAAACTCCTCAAGAGAATCCTTTCAGATTTGGTTCAAGCGTTCAATCAGACTAACAGAGGAACTCATTAGATTCAGGTGGTCAAAGGTCAAGGACACAGAACATGTCCATGGCCTCTTGAACATGATATCTCAAGTTTGTCTTTAGGGGATTTCTTCACATTTTGACTCAAAGATAAACTGATTTGATTTTAGTGGTCAAAGAACAAAGGTCACAGTGACCTCATGTTATTGTGAGGTCAACATGTCAGGAACCTGGAGGGATGGACACTGCACTGGTTGGTGGTGGAGGACAAACGCAGAGTGGGAACTCTGGTTTGACCAGAAAGAAGAAGAAACTATATTTCCTGCTTCTTCAGTTTCAAGGAACCGTCAGTGATTCAGTGATCATCTCCTCACTCTGTGCTAGCTCTTTGATCATATATATATAGATATAGATATAGATATCTATATTTATATCTATATATACAGTATATACAATAATCTCCCTTGGACCCCACATGGTTGTATGTCTGAATCCTCAAACTCTAGCACAGTGATCACATTGGATTTCACTCTCCACATCTGACCTAGTTGTTCTCATATGTACATGACAACAATGAGAATGTATATGTACATAATAATAATAACTTTTTCCAACACACACACACACACACACACACACACAAACACACACACACACACACACACACACACACACACACACACACACACACACACACACACTGAGTGTGTTTGAAGAACGACTCATCTCCACTATTGAACATGTTATTGATCATGTCTGGACTCACCGAGCCTTCCTGCAGTTCCTCACAGCTGGGATCAGTCTCCATCGACCTTGGGCTGATGTGTTGAACTTCTCCAGGTCCAACTCATCCAGAACCTCCTCTGACATCTGCAGCATGTAGGCCAGAGCTGAGCAGTGGATCTCAGAGAGTTTCTTCATCGATCTGTTCTTTGACGTCAGGAACAGTTTCATCTGCTGATGAACTGAGTGGTCGTTCATCTCAGTCAGACAGTGGAAGATGTTGATGCTTCTGTCAGGAGAAATGTCATCACTCTTCATCTTCTTCAGGTTGTAGATAACTCTCTGGATGATCTCTGGATTGTTCCCTGTCCGACCCAGCAGCCATCCTGAGACTCTCTGGATGATCTCTGGATTGTTCCCTGTCCAACCCAGCAGGCCTCCTAAGACTCTCTGGTTGGACTCCAGACTGAGGCCGTGAAGGAATCGAACAAACAGGTCCAGATGACCATTTGTACTGGTGAGGGATTTCTTCATGGTTCTCTTCAGGAGGTCCTCCAGGGAGGAGGTTCTGTCTGTGTCCCCACATGTTCCCAAGAAGATGTTGAGTTCTTTTCTGTTCCTCTTGGTGTAACAGTGGAACATGTAGACTGCAGCCAGGAACTCCTGAACGCTCAGATGAACAAAGCAGTAGACTGATTTCTGGAAGATCACACACTCTCTTCTGAAGATCTCAGTACAAACTCCTGAGTACACCGAGGCCTCTGTGACATTAAGACCACACTGCTCCAGGTCTTCTCGGTAGAACATGATGTTTCCTTCCTCCAGATGTTTAAGTGCCAGCCTCCCCAGCTTCAGGAGAACGTCCCTGTCAGCCTCCGTCAGCTGCTGTGGACTCGTCTCATGTCCCTCACCGTACTTGTTGTTCTTCCTCTTTGTCTGAACCAGCAGGAAGTGTGAGTACAGGTCAGTCAGGGTCTTGGGCAGCTCTCCTCTCTGGTCTGTGGTCAACATGTGCTCCAGAACTGTAGCACTGATCCAGCAGAAGACTGGGATTTGACACATGATGTGGAGGCTCCTGGACGTCTTGACGTGTGAGATGATTCTGCTGCACAGCTCTTCATCACTGAATCTCCTCCTGAAGTACTCCTCCTTCTGGGCCTCAGTGAAGCCTCGTACTTCTGTGACCCTGTCAACACATGCAGGAGGGATCTGATTGGCCGCCCCAGGTCTGGAGGTTATCCAGACGAGAGCCGAGGGAAGCAGATTCCCCCGGATGAGGTTTGTCAGCAGCACGTTGACTGATGACCTCTGTGTGACCTCAGACACAAGCTCCCTGTGGTTGAAGTCCAGAGAAGGTCTGCTTTCATCCAGGCCGTCAAAGATGAACAAAGGTTTACAGACAGCGAGCGTCTCTGCCGTGAGCTTCTGTAACGCTGGATGGAAAACACGGAGCAGCGTGAGGAGACTGTGCTGCTGGTCCTTCACCAGGTTCAGCTCCCTGAACGAAAGCACAGTCAGCAGATCCACATCCTGGTTTTCTAAACCCTCTGCCCAGTCCAGAGTGAACTTCTGCACCGAGAAGGTTTTTCCAACGCCAGCGACGCCGTTGGTCAGGAACGACTCTGATGCTGCTCTGCTGGTCAGTGGAGGCTTTAAAGATGTCGTGGCACTTGATGGGAGTGTCCTGGAGGATCTTCTTCTTGGAAGCCGTCTCCAGCTGCCTCACCTCATGTTGAGTATTAACCTCTTCACTCTGTCCCTCTGTGATGTAGAGCTCAGTGTAGATCCTGTTGAGGAGGGTTCTACTTCCTGTTGCATCACTTCCTTCAGTCACATGTTCACATCTCCTCCTCACACTGAGCTTGTGTTCATCTGAAACCTCCTGCAGACCAGGATCTGCTGAAAGACAAGAAACAATGTCAGAGACAGAGAATCTGAGAATCTGCTGATTGTTTTCATCAGATACAGAAAAACTACAGAAAATAAAAGCTTTTTAACTTTGTGCTTTTCTAACGATGTTAAATGTTGATGCTGTATGAAGGAACAAAATAAAACCACATGTGCTGTTGTCAGAAGTGAAGACATCAGCAGACACATGTACAGTGCTGCTCTGACCGGCTGTCTGAGCTCCAGCTCCTGTTCTGGATCTTTGTCCACACTGGGGACAGGAGGAGTCTCCTGAAGAACCAGACTGGTCCCAGTATGAGGTGATGCACTGTCTGCAGAACCAGTGTCCACAGCTGGTGGAGACTGGATCCTTCAGGACGTCCTGACAAGAAGCACAGCAGGACGACTGCTCCTCCTCAGAAACATGACTCCTCTTCCTCTCCCTGTGAAGACATCTCCTGATAACTCACATGTCACAGTCACAGGTTGTCATTACTTCTGTCAAGGAGGTTTTGTTTTCACCCAGTATGTTTGTGTGTTGGTTCGTTAGTGGGTTTATAAAGAACCACAGATTACCAGTAAACTTGGTGGAAGGTTGTGGTCTGTGAACCAGATCAGGGGGGGGGTCCTCTTTCACAGACATGTTCAGAGGACTGATGTTTACCAGTGTGTGGAATTTGGTGCAGATCCAAATCAAAACGAGTCTCTAGTGGATTTCAAAGTGGTTTCATAAGGAGCGTGTTGGTTCTTGGTGGAGGTCTGAGCTCTTTGAGTGATTCTGAGAGATTAGTCACCAACTTCAATGAAGCTGTGTCCTAATGCAGGGGCCACACTAGAGGAAACTAGATCCTCTTCAGAGCAGGTCACAGTAGAAACAGTCTCTTACTCTGTGTGTGAGGGTCCAGGTTCTTTCCTGAAGTTTAGAGGAGTTCCCATGGACCAGTCACTCTTCAGAGACAGACAGCTGGACCCTGGAGACTCTGCTCTCAGTCTCTGGTCCTGACCTCTGCAAACACAAACATGTTTTTATTCAGAACACATCATTCACTGGTTCATTCTCTGAGGATTCAGTTTGGAGCTTCACATGTTTGTAGCAGGTCTCTTACTCTGTGTGTGAGGGTCCAGGTTCTTTACTGAAGAATAGAGGCTCTCTTCTGGACCAGTCACTCTTCAGAGACAGACAGCTGGACCCTGGAGACTCTGCTCTCAGTCTGTGGTCCTGTCCTCTGCAAACACACACAGGTTTTTATTCAGAACACATCATTCACTGGTTCATTCTGTGAAGATTCAGTTTGGAGCTTCATATGTTTGTAGCAGGTCTCTTACTTTGTGTGTGAGGGTCCAACTTGCTCTGAAGTGTCCTCGTCCATGTTGCACCGAGCCGACTGCGGCTCAGTTGTGGTTCAGGCCGCGCTGCTCTTCTAGATATTCAAGGTCTGGTCTATTTCCTTCTGGTTCTGCGCTCAGTTTACAGCAGAACACAGTGAAATGATCTTTCACACCAGTTTCAATGTTTATCTGTTGAAAACGTCACAAACACAAATATTTGCAACACTTCCTGTAGCCGACCCATTTCCAAATTAAAGCAGTCCAGCATTTTTTTAACGACTGAATCAATTCATTTATTTTTAAAAGTTTTAATGTGAAATAGATGCAGGGCTTCGTAGTTTATAGTACTGGTATTTATTTGAGTACACAGGACTTCTTATATACAAGGAAATACAGTGATCACCTCAGAAACCTCAGGAAGGACAAGAGTCTCTCTCTCTCTCTGTCTCTCTCTCTCTCTCTCTCTCTCAAAAAGTATTTTTGCAACTTGAGCATTTCCTTATCTACACTCAAATCAATCAACTACATTAAAGTTAATCAATACAAGCTTGTAAAAGTTCATGTGTCCTTCAACCCCCGGCCACTTAGAGAAGGAAACTCAACATCTAGTATCATGTTCACGTCATAAAGGCTGGAAATGAATTACAGAACTTTATAGACAGTAACACTGAGAGCACACCAGTGTGTGTGTGAGTATGTGTTTGTGTGTGTGTGTTTGTGTGTGTGTGAATGTGTGTGTGTGAATGTGTGTGTGTGTGTGTGTGTGTGTGTTTGTGTGTGTATGAATGTGTGTGTGTGTGTGAATGTGTGTGTGTGTGTGTGTGTGTGTGTGTGTGTGTGTGTGTGTGTGTACCTGGCTCTGCAGGTCGATGTTCCTCACTCCTCAGCCAGTGAGTCCAGAGCTTTACTGGGATCCACAGTGAAGACTCTCCACTGGTTGGTGACCACTGCTGTAACGTATGATTGTGAAAACACGTTGTGTTATTAAACACTTGATGAACAGATGAAGATAAAAAGTGAAGCTGTGAGTTAACTCTGTTAATTAGTCCTTTGAAGGCTCTTTGATCCAGACCTGCTGTTCACATCTGTCTCTGGGATCCGATCACATGACGTCTGTCACCAGGTGTGAACTGACAGACTTAGAGTCATGTGATCAGCAGACGGATGTTAACAGCAGGTGTGAGAGTGAGACAGGAAAACTTTCAGAAAGTTGTGTTCACACTCACCTGCTCACTTTCCTTCCTTCTGCTCGTCCAGGTGAAAATGGAGTCTGACCGCTCCCTGTTCTCAGGCTCCTCCTCCTCCCTGTGGAACCAGTTCACTCTTGAAACCAGTTCAAAGTCCAGTTCATACCCATGAAGATGAACTGGTTCACAGTTCATGTTTTATTGTGATGTTATGATGTAGATAACAAACATAGGATCATGTATTTAGTTAATAATGGACGGTGTGGGATCATGAATCCAGATCTTCACTTTCACACTGAGTCCT
The DNA here is from genome assembly GCF_963576545.1 of Limanda limanda. NCBI lineage: Eukaryota > Metazoa > Chordata > Actinopteri > Pleuronectiformes > Pleuronectidae > Limanda > Limanda limanda. The sequence goes on along the minus strand of NC_083649.1, from coordinate 2,525,762 downwards.
GACTGGGAGCGTCTCCTGGGACTGAGCCGTACAATGTGATTCATCATGATGTTTAAATGAGCCTCAGAGACTCTGGAGTCAAACACGTCTTCATCATGTGAACACGATGAAGACGTGTTTCCTTGCGCTCGGTCTGATCCGTCACGTCACGTCAGGTCACATTTATACAGTCCAGTCACAGGGTTGGTTTATAGATCTACAGAAATACAGTAAAAATACCCCCCATGTGGCTGAGAACCACCGAGCTCAGATCTCATGGGATTTCCAGAACCACTCGGATAAACTGGAAAATAATAATGTGTTCCTCTCCCCCTGAGTGCGGTTGTGTTTCTCTCTCTCCTCTGATGAACTCTCCTCTGTTTCCCTGGAGAAGCCCGACCACCCCCCCCCCCCCCCCGAGCGCAGTTACTGATACAACAAACCCGTTGTTATTTGTGCGTTGAGTGACGGCTGACGTTCGAGCAGCGACTCGTGAGCCGGTCGAGCAATAAGAGACGTGTCACTTTGTATTTTCATATTAATTCCAAGGCTGGATGTGCGTGAGACAAATTTCCTCTGGGAGCCTGAAATCTATCCTGGATAGTTATTGAAATTTGGAATTACACATTCCCAGGTGTGTGTGTAATATTACAGGTGAAATAATACGGAGTGAAGGTGTAATGTGTTCCGCTCTCTCTCTTTGTGTTATGCCTACACCTCCTTCCTGTGCTCAGATTGTGTGTGTGTGTGTTTGCCTGTGTGTGTCTGTGGCTCTGGTGTTTGACAAGGTTCACAGCAGACACAGAAATAATCAGACGGGGAATCTGAGGTGTTTTATTGAATCGCTGCAGTGAAGAGATGTATTCAAAGGATTTTAAACTCGTAGAAGAGCAGCGTAGAATTCGGTGTCTACGTACGTGGATGCAGGACGAGTTCAGACGTCAGCGGGAGTCGTGGCCTGCAGAGGGCGCTGCTCTGGAGCTCCGACCCACAGCGCGGAGACGATAGATCTGCAGCTTCAACAAGGATCGACTCTTTGATCCTGAACCCAGACTGATGCTGCTGCTGGTTCTGTTCAAACATGAATGTGTGAGCTGCTGTGTACCAACCAATAAATCATGAACTTACACTATCTATATATATCTATTTACATATCGGATTCTGTAAATGTGTCTGTATTTTGAATCTGTCCATTTGGAACAGACCCAGATTTTTGAGCCACAGTTTGATTCTTACATCTTTTTTTAATATTTTTGCTTATGTGTGCTTAGTATTAGTTGGGAAATGACAATAGGAGAATCAATGTTCTGTCGTCCTATATGTGGACGTTTTATTCACAGTTTACATTAACACATAAACATGTATCCGAACATGTAGTTATATACAAGTGTAATTTTATCTCCTGCACTAAGGAGTTGATGTTTTCGTCACTTTCCATTTGTGTGTTGGTCAGAATTACACAAAAACTATTTAATGGATTTTAACGAAACTTGGTGGAAGAATGTGACAAGAGCTCAGAATAAATCTCTATAATTTTGGCATGAATCAGAACAAAGGGGCTGACACAGGATGTTTTTTCACTTCCTTTACTCGTGAACCTTGTAATTTGGTTGCTTGATTGAATTGAAGGGACATTGCCAGAAAGCTTTAATGACTATTTGTTTTATTTAGCCAACAAATGGAAGCAGTTACCAGCTGTTTTCTTTGCGAAGTAAATTTACTTTATTTACTTTGCTATATTTAATCGACATTTTTACCAGAAGTTTGCTGGATTCAAATGATCCTAAAACAAGTTTGAGCAGAAGAAGAAGGTCTGAAAGTTTCCTGGTTAATTATCCGGTGAGTTAAAGGTTATGAGCTACAACGTGACCCGTTGCCACTCTGTTAAAACTCTGGCTCTCTGTTACTCCAGCTGACAAAAGGCTTTTCCAGTTTGCTTCTCGTATTTGTCGCTGCCTCCGACTCGTATCGACAGACGAGTCCTAATTACTCACCTGCTGCAGAGGTTCGGCTGATTAGGTTCCTCGTTTGCATTCAGTCTTTTGTGTTTGAGAGAGAAACTCGAACTCGCTCCAAGAATCCAATCGACCGAGGAAGTTTTTCTGTTTCTTTCAGGTGCTGATTCTGTGAATTGTTCCGAAGAAAGAGTCGAAAAACACGTCTTTTATTGTTTGTATTTAAAAATGCATCAAGATTCCAACTTTGTTGAATCTTATCAAGAAGAAAAAATATATTAAACAACTTCTTGACACGTTTGTTTTAACAGATTCTTGCAACCAAAGAGTTCAAATAAAGATGACAGCTCGAGAAAATTAAACCAAAACCTCCAAGCTGGTGATTGGCTGCATTATAGATCATAAACCTCACCTCCTCCATGTTAGCAAATTGGACATGGACCAAACTACACAAGTTTCTGATAAGTTTGGTTTTAATTGATCATTTAATATTATAAAAATAGAGCTGAGCCAAAATACTTTGGGTTCACTTTGGTAAAGTGGGAATAATCTTTATTTAGTCTTTGCTTAACGACTGAAATAATCATGACATGTGACCTTAAAATGTATTTAAAAACAAATTTAGTTTGATTATTAATGTCTGGGTGTATTATAATCTTTTAGTGACAGGTCATAATCATCCATTCAACCTCTGGATGGGGTTGGAAGCTAACAGAGCAGCTTCCTGAGGTTTCCCTCTGCTTTGCTGCCGTCTGGACCCAACCTGAAATATCTGCCTCATACATAAAGTGTTATCAGCCGGAGTGAAGCCACGCACCATCGCTCCGGAGCCTCTGAATATTTATTTAGGAATGCAGGTTCGCTATCAAGGTCAAGCAGCCTCGCCTCTACCTTCACAGCAGAGTCATTTACCCCCCCGAGGCGGCGGCGGAGGGAGTGATATCGAGAAGAAGGTGACAGGAAGAGAAAGAGAGCGAGGGATGCAAAGACACAGAGACTTTACGTTCGGGTTTTTATCGGCTTGAATTTCCCTCACATTGTCCCGAGCAGGACGGAGACGCCCAGGACACGCTCGCTCCACAGCGAGACTTTGTTATTTCTTTTTTATTCTGCATCAGAAAATCTGTAAACTCACCTCTTTTTTAACTTCTTAAAATTCACACACACACACACAGCACTTCACTTCTTCATAACTCTCTGCCAGAAGATGCCGACGGGCTGATAGCGCCCGATCGGAACGCGTCTGGCTCCGGAGCGACTCAGGTGAGGCGTGGAGATCTGTTGGAGGTTTTATCTCGGCTCCGGTGTAATGACTCTACGCTGTAGTGTTGCCGTTATCTGCAAAGCAACACAGAGGGAAGTGATGAATGCCGGTGATATGTGTTGACACCTTTCACGCTGTGATTAAAAGCCCTTCTGATGCCATCGCTGTGCACGTTAGCTAATCTCCCTCGCCGCGGGCCGGGGGGGTGGAGTGGGGGAGGGGGCGGAGCAGGAAGCATGGCGTTAATGAGTGAGCTGTCTCTCTTCCTTGTGCCTCCTCCTCTCCCTTCTTCTCTTTCTTCTACGTTGCTTCTTCCTCCAAATTCTTCTCTGCACTTCTTCATGATTTGCTTGTTCTTTCCCCGGCAGCCATTCGTGACTCCTCCCACAAGAAGAAAGGTCGACGCCCCCTCAGTCCCCGACCTGCCGGGCCGCCCTCTTTGCCTTGAAACGAGCTGAAGAGATATTTTCTGAAGTAGACCAAACTTCCTCCTTGTGCTCTTCTCTTCTCTTCTCCTCCACCTCCTCCACCCGGGTCGGGGCCGACAGCTCAATGGGAATTCACACATCCACGGAAAAAAGGAGACGAAAGTGAAGAGAATAGAAATCGAAGAGGAAACCTGGAGCTTCTCTGGTTATCGACGCGTCAGATGGATGGAACCTTCCTGCCAAGGCCTCGGCCTCTTCTCCTGTCGCTCTCCATCTTTTTCTGTCTTTTCTCCTTGTCGTAGAAACAACTTCAAGAAGGAAACAAAAAATGAAAAGAATGATTTCACAACTTTGTAAATTCCACACAAAGTTCTATTTCTAATCCCTGCACACGCCTGCAGGCGTTCAAAGCCAATATGTCGGCTTCATGTAATCCGTCCCTGGTGGGAAATGAATTCCTCTCTCTGCACAGGGCATGTAATGTTCTGACGTTCTGCTCATTCCACGACATGTCGTGAGACCTGGATTAACCGTCACCACAACTAATTCTCTACATTTCTCCTACATGCCAATTTAAAGGGAGGACAAAAGACACATTTCATGCACACATCTGCAAACACACAGCTGCTGCACACAATTCATGAATGTACAGTGTGTATAAATACACACTCCCATATGTGTACTTCGAACTTTGTCCCACTGTCTTTGACTTTGAATGTGGAGAATGTTTCATCTTCCCACTCCTCACCCGGAACTGAGAGTCTCACAAAACCTGTCAGGATCAGCTGCAGCTGAAGAGTGAAGCTGAACTGAGATCAGTTCAAAAGACTCAGAAGTTATTAAAAACCAGAGTTTATCTCCAATATTCAGCAGGAAACTTTTAAAACATGAAGAATTCTAAACACATTCTGGTGGATTTTTTGTTTTTACTCGACTCGGAGCCCAGCAGATTGATCCCCATGGCTGCAGGGGGCGCTGTTGCTCAGTAAAAGTTACATAGTGATGCTTTAAATTGTCGCAGGTGTATGAAAGTTAGGACGAGACCAAATGTTGTCACTGTTCTAAAATGTCCTCACATGGTATAAAATTGAACATGGTCCTGACAAAGATGGACTTACAAGTACGCTACACACACACAAACACACACACACTCACATAAACCATCACAATCCAGGACCAAAACTGGATCCGGGAACACACACTAACAAATTCTTCTCCTGCTGTCCTCCTCCTGTAACCCTAACCCTATACAAACAAAAAATCACACACACAAACACACAATCACACACACACACACACATACACACACAATCCAGGTAAAAAACTGGATTCAGGAACACACGCTAACAAATTCTTCTCCTGCTGTCCTCTTCTCTCTCGTACGTGCACACGCAAACACATAATCACACACTCCCACAAACACACATCACACACACAAAAACACACATCCACACCATGACAAAAGTTTCATTATTCTGTCCTGCACATCACGTCTGCATTGAGTCAAGCCAACAGTCCCATGCCTAACAGACAGCACAGTCCCTGCATGCAAATGTCCACACTGAAGATCGGGGGGGGGGGGGGGGGGAGGAAGGAAGGAGACAATCGCAGAGGTGGAGGAAAGAAAGGAGGAGTAGGAAGGGTGGAGGAGAGGAGGTGAAGCTGTGAGAGGCAACACAAATCATCTGCATCAGTTATAATGTGTACGAATAAAATTGAATCACAAAATGACAAGAATAATCAGGACTTTGAAAAATTAAAAACTCTATTCTGAATTAAATAATTACTTTAGGCTCGAAACCTCAAAATCTTCCAAATACTCAGTCCTAAGAAACTAAATCAGAAAACAGTTTTTTAATATATTGAAAATATGAAATGTTGTCTGCACCCTAATGACAATCCTCATATTAGCATTTAAACATTTTTCCATGTGATGAGCTCAAATGCTGATTAATTCTCAGAATGCAATTTTCTAAAGTAAATAGACGAGAAGTTTTTTAATTAGTTTAACATTGTTTTGATAAAACCAGAGTGATGGAATAAATAACTTTTCCCAAGGTTGTAGCGTCTGGTTTTAATAAAAAATTCTTCTCAGGTGTGTTTCAATTAATTTTCCAAAGTTTGCCGCGTCTCGTGCTCTTTATCTAAATGAAGGGAGGGATGAGTGGAGAAAGAGAAGAAGAGGAGGTAATCAGATGATGGAGGGAGTGACAGATGTGGAGAAGCAGACATGAGAGAAAGAAAGAAAGAGGTGCTGGAGGCTCACACCTGATTACACAGGCTGCTTAGCTTCAGATGTTAGCGGTGGTTTGTTAGCGCTCTGAACCCCGAGTGAGCTGCTGAGGAACTTCCTGTTTCTCCTCTTGTCATTTTCAACTCAAATACAATCTGCAACATTTCTCTGCTCATCTTCTTCCTTCCATCCACCCTGGACACCACCAGGCTGAAGGTGTAACCACCTCTACAGGGGAAGCTATGTTGGTTACGTCTGTTACTTAACACATTTCTCCTGAACATTGTCCACACTATTGGGTCCGGACTGAGTTTATCTTTCAGATATGCAGAAGGCAGCAGGAGATCCTCTGAACAGACGCGTTCATAACAGCGTGAACATATTTCTAAGTGTTCAGATGATGGAAGGCAGCAGCGTGCATGAGGCAGGACGGGACGTGCCAGTAGATCACGCTTTCCCTTTTAACGTAAAAAGCTGTCAGAGGGTCTGGTTTTGTGTCCATCACGTGTTAGAAACGTCTTCAACTCTCACTTTAATTCTCACTCTGACATTTGGATCCGGGGCCTGGCAGGAGAAACAACCTGAGAACATCTGGAGCAGCTGACGTGGACATTTGCATTCTCCCATGCAACTCCTCCGGATGATTTCAGGAGATTATTGCGTTTAATAAAAGCCAGAAGGCAGTTTAGAGTATAGAAGTTTCAAATTGAGTTAAATTTGCAAGAAATAAAGTCAGTGTTTTGTGATTTTTGTCTAAAATCTGCAGCTCCGACACCTCCCGGCTCCGAGAGACAGTTTGGAAAACACAGACGCTTCGGTGGTTTCACGTTGAATAAAACATGACTCTGCTCTGACAGTGATGTGACGTGTCCAGAGGCCAAACAGTCGTGTGAACAATCAGAGAAAGTCGTAGTTAACCTTGGCTCTGCCTCTTGTTTGCTTGTTGTTTTGTTAGCGATCAGAGAACAAGCGGCTGCAGCGTGAAGCTTCAGTGGAGACATCTCACCTTGAGGCTCCGTCAAAACAAGGCCGGAGCTCGAGCAGCGACCTCAAGGTCTCAGTCAACGTTCCTGACTTCTTGACTTCATCTCCTCTCTAAAGCGTCACAACACACAGAGAGAGAGAGAAATTCAGAAACTTCCCGTCAGCTAAAACCCGACTGGACCGGACTTTTGCAGAGTCCTGTGATTCATCTCTATTTTTTTTGCTGCACTTCCTTTTTGCCGCGTTTGAAGGCCTCTCTCTCTCTCTCTGTGGGTTTAAAGGTCTCCAGTCATTACAGCGGTGGCAGCGGGGCGAGCAAGGGGAGCGGAGCCAGCCAGCTGTCAGGAGTTATCACCGTGCTTGAGTTTGCCGACAGACCGGCCAACTGGGACTTCATCTGCTCCGCTACACAGGGGCATGATGGCAGCAGGCTATTTCAAGGTGGAGGTTAGCAAAAGGCCACCGACTGAAAAGAGGACAGGCTGCTGCTGGGAGCATCGATCTGAGCGAGCTGCTCGACCGGAGCTGATCCCGAAACTCACAGGTCTCACTTATTTACTGAGCTTTACTGCTTCGTTTGGTGATAATGTGAACTGATGTTTCCTTTGACATCTCATGTAAACGCTAATTTGATTGGATTAGCTAAGTCATAATATTGTCCCCAAATAACGTAGATTTTTGACATTTTCTTAAATCCTCCCCTGACTCACATCTCATCCTTCCACCAAGTTTCGTGGAAGTCTTTAAGGTGTTTTTTGCGTAATTTTGCTCACAAACAAATACGCAAACCCATCAACAACCAATCGGACAAGGGAGGGAAACATAACGGAGGTTATGACACAATTATTACAACAAACCTTGAGTCTCCTTTTTGCAAAAATGGCCGAGCTCCTTTTAGCGGGAAGTTGCAGCTCCCACCATCAGCCGCCCTGTGCTATTTCTATTAAAAGCAAATTTACTCGAGAGCTCAACACACGGCTTAATAAATGTAAAGTCTGTTTCTATCTGCGGCTCAGACGTTTAGTTGGAGAAGGATTTACAGAAACATTGGTGACTTCTGAAGTCACAGAATCTCTGGCTCCATCTGTGAAAGTAATGGATGAGCTTCTGTTATCGATCAAACGTATCAACCCCCCCCCCCCACGGACATCATCATTCTGTTCCGTTGGGATTGTACAAATCTTGCTTTTCTTTAAAACGTGAAACATTTTCGAGGTTAACTTTCGAGTCAACCGAGGTGATGCAGAGTTGCAAACATACAAAACAGCAAAACAATCAGTTGGGAGAACTCCTATCTGTTCCTCATCTTGTTTTCGCTTCCACACGAACTTCTCTATCTGTCTTTTCTGTTTTTCCTCAGCAGCCGTCGCACCGTCTCTCTTCGTCTCGTCTGTTTTGTTTTCTCTCTCCACCTCTTTAATCTCTCTCATTTTCATTCTCTTCTCAGTTTTGTTTATCTGCTCACATTCGTCTTCTCCCCCCGACTCTCTTGATGTGCCGCTCGCTCCCTCTCTCCTTCCACTTCTATCACCGTCATCTGTAATTCTCGACTTGTCATTTCTCTCTGTTATTGTGTGATCACTTTTTTGTCACATCAGTGTCAAACATGACTTTTTTTTCCTGCTTTATCTGGTAATGCGGCTGAGGGAAGCGTCCTGCCGCTGAATTGATTCTCTGTGTTGCTGGTGGTTGATCAGCCGCTGCATCATTAGCTGACAACAGTTAGAACTCCTGAGAGATGCCGTGTTGTGACAGGTGTGAGATTTACAAACTGCGCCACCGGAGACAAATAAACTTATTGGAAGTGGATTCTTCTGAGTTCACTAAGTGCAGAATGAAATATAGTTTACATCTTTACATAACAGTAACTCAAGTGAAGGGGATGTTTTGACTGTTTTTAAGCCTTTGCAATACAGAAAATTGATTTGAGAGGTTAAAGGTCAAACTTCAAGGTCGCTGTGACTTCACGAAAATCTTTTATACCTTCTGAGCGATTCATTCTCAGTACATCTGAAGAGAATCTTTTAAATTTGTGTTAGATTTGTGTGGTCAAAGGTCCCAGTCTGACGTTGTGTCATTTATATAGATTGATATTCTACTTTGTGAAATCCAGGAAAGATAAAAAGCTTGAAGTCTGCCTCCTGCTCGGCCTGACACTCCTGAAGCACCTCGTCAGCAGTCTGGACCACACTTCACGGGAATCAAACCGAGGAGGTGTGGCAGCAGATGATCATCTGTCTCTCACCTCTTATTGCTCTGCGTGCTCCTCTCCTCTCCCAACTCTGCAGCGGTGGAATAATCTTATTTTCTCAGTCAGAATCTCATTTTCCGATGCATGCTGAAAACTCATCATCTCCACCTCCACCCGTGCTCCGACTCAACCTCCGACACCTTCATGCCAGGGTCTGTCTATAACATATCTCTACTTCCACAGAATGCTATGTTCTGATTGGTGGTTATTGCCGTTGTGTTGTTATCCAGCCGAGCAGAGGACTAAGGTCATATTCAACTCCATTAAATCCTGAAGTGACCTTTTGACCCGAGGCGCGTCTAATCTTTTTTTCTTGTTTACCTCCGTTCCAGCGTATGACCCTTACATTGACGAGTCTATGTGAAATATATCTGATAGAAAACATGAATAGGTTTGATATTATAATCCTGTAATACACAGACGTGCGGGTCTGAGACAGGATGTGAACTCTGCTCTCAGTGACGCACGAGGCCGACTTGACAATCCACAACCCTGACATCTACGCCCCAATTTTGTGCTGCAGCAAAAGTCCTCACTACTGGCTGCTTCGCCTCGGCGTGTTGGGAATGGATGTAGATTGTTGACGGCACCTTAATATGACCATAAATCCCGGGGAGACTGGGGCCTGTGTGCGGTGCATCCTTAATCGGGTGATAAAAAGATCTGTGACTGTAATATGACCTCATCTTGTTAAAAGTCGTGTTTGTTTGAGATCGGTCCGTCTTGGCCGGGAGGAAGCGAGTGACAGGCGATGTCTGCCGGAGTTACCTTAACTGTCACTGCTGCCTCAGAGAAAAATACATTTAATTGATCCACAAGAAAAACTCAAACTATTCTGCTGAAGCGAAGGAGAACAAGGAGGTCATCAAAGTGCAGGAAATCCTCAAGGTTTTGATAAAGAGTCAGAACGGGTTTCTGTGTTTAAAGTGTCCGACAACAACTGAACTGAATGTTGCTAAAACCTTTTATGGATCTGAATTAATTCAACCACTGGGATGTACCTGTGTTTATTGTTTGTAATGTGGTTTATGGTTTTGTACATATAGTCGATCAAGCTGTCAAGTCCTCTACTTATATTAGAGTTTTGTCATCAAGGTAAATAGAATGTAGGAAAGTTCCTGGATCTAGTTTTTTGTGTAATCCTGCAAACAAACAAACAAACAAACCAACAACCAATGGATGAAGGCGTAAACGTAACTTGTCATGTGTATAAATAAACTGCCTTGGACGGTTCGCAAACGTTTGCATAAGTCGTTATTACTGTTTATTTTTTACATCTAACTTGTTCTCTGGGATCAGAAGTGAAATCACCACACACACCTGAAGCTCTACTGGTGAATCTGCACTGAGTCTATTTTTAAATTGCTCCACTGTCGTGAGTAGCTTCATCTCTCCTGATGTCCCTGCTGCGATAGGGCTCCCAAGATCCTGAGAGGAGCTGGAGCTGAAGGTCAGGAGGCACTGGAGCTGAAGGTCAGGAGGAGCTGGAGCTGAAGGTCAGGAGGAGCTGGAGCTGAAGGTCAGGAGGCACTGGAGCTGAAGGTCAGGAGGCACTGGAGCTAAAGGTCAGGAGCAGCTGGAGCTGAAGGTCAGGAGGCCCTGGAGCTGAAGGTCAGGAGGAGCTGGAGCTGAAGGTCAGGAGGCACTGGAGCTGAAGGTCAGGAGGCACTGGAGCTGAAGGTCAGGAGGAGCTGGAGCTGAAGGTCAGGAGGCACTGGAGCTGAAGGTCAGGAGGCACTGGAGCTGAAGGTCAGGAGGAGCTGGAGCTGAAGGTCAGGAGGCACTGGAGCTGAAGGTCAGGAGGAGCTGGAGCTGAGGGTCAGGAGGAGCTGGAGATGAAGGTCAGGAGGAGCTGGATTTGAAGAGAGAGAGAGCGAGGGATTTGAATCTTCTTCTCTCTTGTTTCATCTTCCTCTCACTTCCCAGTGTTTCCAAGTCTCTCTCGCTCTCCCTCTCTCTCCTTCCCTGGATTACGTCTGTGAGATTATGGGAGTTTGGATTTACATGATTTATAATCTACCTTTTGCACATTATACAAACACTCTGGTATAATTTGCTAACGTGAACAGTTGGAGTTGAAGTCTTTCAACCCAAATAAATATGTTTTCTGTTCTGACTGTTTCTGTCACGACATCTTTGTTCGTCCGTTCCTTTTCAAATCTGTGACATGTGACTGTGCATGATTCACTGTGAGCTGCCGTTGCTATTTGAGTTTGATAATAAAGTGCAGTGTCTCTGATTTATATCTGGACGAAGAACTCTGCTGCAGATCATTCCCAATTTCTTGCTCTTCTTCTTTCCTGTGTGTCGGTTTACAGATAAATGCAGTCGGTGCAGCGCCTCCTTATTTTGACCTTTTCTCTTCAGGGAGCACGGACCATGGACGGTTTATAAAAAAGGACGATGTGTCTTTTCCTCCTCTAGTACGAAGATTGAAAAAGTCAAAATATCCCAGATATTGTAAATCTTGTGCTTTTGAAGTCATTTGTAATAAGTCAAAAAAGTTCAAGGCAATTATAAATAATGCAAATCACTTTAGAACTGTGTTTAATAATTATGAATTACTTACGAATATATGTATTGTTTGTTATATGATACATTTATAAAGGTGGATTGGGTTATTTTATGTTTTATACATATGATTTATATTTACATAATTTATATATTATTTATATAAGTCCCTGTAAGTCAGCTACAACATCTATTCAGGCAAAATGTGAGTTCATACTAATGCACATTGAATAAAGAGCTGAGAAATAAGTGAGTGGAGATAAACAATGAGGAAATTTAATCAACCTTCACTGAACGTTTAATGAGCTGCTGTTATAGTTTATTACAGTTCAACAATAACAATGTGATATGATTCTGATGAGATCTGAATGAAAACACTGAATTCTTACAGCTGAGTCCAAACCTCAAACAAACATCCAACAGGAAGCAGAAGCCGCTCACTGAATGTTCTCACCTGAGACGCCTCCTGGTGGAGAGGAGGTGCTGGTTCTCCTCTGCAGCACGTACACACTGCGTTGTGTTACTCTGGGATGTAGTGTACAGCCGTGGCTCCAGGTGGTGTGTAGCAGTGTGCACGTGTGTGTCTGTGCCAAACCCCTGTGATCCCTGGACCTGGCACTGTCTGTGCTGGAGGCTGGAGTGGGGGGGGGGAGGCTGATGTTGTTGATGTCCAGGTTGATCCCCGGGGTTTGAAGAGCCAGTCGCTTCTCACCTCTCACCTCACACCACCGCCTCCGGCTGTGTCGCACACAATCCAGCCGACACAGGCAAAGTGCTGTGGCCATGTCTACACAGGCCTGTAGCACAAATACACAAATAACACAGGACACACACACACACACACACACATTCATGAGTTATTTAAACCACACCTTCACATCCGAGGCAGAGAGATACACAAAGTTCAGAGAGAAGTCCCGACAAAACAAGACAGAAGAAGCTGTGAGGAGGAAAGAGGAAGATGATTTGAATATTAAAAAGAGAAGAGGAAGATGTTTTAAAGATGGCGAGTGAGGACGAGCAAAACTGAATTCAACGGAAAGTCTGAGCCGAGCTTCATGTCTTTGTTTCCATTTGATCTGGTGAGGTTTGGTTTCATATTGTGATTTAGGGAATGCATCTTCTTCTTCATCTTCTCCTTCGTCTTCTTCTTCTATTGTTTAATCCTGTCTCTACTTCCTGTTAATGGTCCCAACGTTTGATCACGTGGGTCCTCCCTTTGTCCGAGAAACGATTCACACCTGATGTTTAGGTTCACACTGCAGGTTTGCATTTTGAATTTCACTTTTTACTTCACTTTTTATATCTTTTGTCTTTATATATATTTTTATATAGATATGTTTATGTCTAAATAAATGCTACCTTGTATAAATATTAGAAAAAGTGAGTAAATAAGAAGTAAATAGTGAGTAAATATATATTGTTTTGTATTATTATTATTGTTTTTCTTATGTGTGGTGTATTTATTGTGCTTTTATGTTTCTATGTTAATTTTATGCACCAATAACCAGAGCAAATTCCAGGTAGGTGTAAACCTACTTGGCAATAAATACCTTCTGGTTCTGATTCTGATTCTGAACTGAGAAGTCTGAAGGTCTGAAACGAACCAGGTGTGACAGCTTCCTCCCATCGAAGGAAATTATGTCGACATTATTCAGAGCCATGAGCCTCATTAGCATATATGAGCATTAGAGTGTTGATACCCTGATTGGTTCCTAACAGGTTTGAACAAACATTCAGAGCAGATGTTTGTTCTGGGGTCTGGTTTAGTCATGTTGGTTCTACTTGATTGTTTACACTGCACATGCTAGTGATCCGGTTCAAACACAAACATGAGTCCCTCTGAGTTTGGACAGAAGATTACGACCCGACTCTCGGAATCATGTCGAGCTGGAGACACAGCTGCATGTGTTTGTTTCCTGACGTGTGTCCCCCCCCCCCTCTCCCTCCGACTCAGTTCAACATTCTCTAATTGCATAGACGTTGAGAGCAATTAGTCTTTGATGAGTCGGCAGCATTTTTTATGGATTTATGTGAAAGTAGAAGCTGCAGATGAGAGACCATAAACGCACAGAGTTATACATCACTGAGGCACAAAGCAAATTGTGAAACCATAAAAATCAATCACTTGCTAAATGGTTTAGAGAACCAATGAAATAAAAATCAAGAGAAATAACGGGGGGGAAAAAAACACACAGACAATTACAGCACTGCCACATGAAAGTGACTTTCTGAGACTTGTGCGACTCTTTGTGTGTAGATCAAACACGTCGTCTGTCACTCGAAGGTTAGTTTGTCTTTACCGTCAATTATAATGTTCCGCAGACGCTTCCTGATACAATTACAACAGACTCTTGCATGTCCTTCATATTACTTTCCCATCATCCTCTGTCCCCCCCCCCCCCCCCCCTCTCTCTCTCCCTCCTCCTCGCTCTGTTTCTGGCTCACAAATCTTGGAAATTGAGATCTGAAGGATGGAGCTGCTGGAAGCCTTGATACGAGGCTGCCGCTCTCACTCAAATGAAGACGACACTCCTCTGGCAGCGAGAGGCGAGAGAGAGAGAGAGAGAGAGAGAGAGAGAGAGAGAGAGAGAGAGAGAGAGAGAGAGAGAGAGAGAGAGAGAGAGAGAGAGAGAGCCGGCCCCCGGTCCTCTGTCGGAAAGATTTCTGACTCGAGGGCGAGTTACACATCGTCACCTATTTCCATTTTATTCAGGATGTAACATTGATGAGACTCGTGGTCGTATCCGAGGAGTAAATGATCTTTAACTTTGTGATTTACTGCCGAGTCGATCAGGAGAACTGTGCCGCAGCGTTAGGAAAATGCTTATGACTCTTTATGCATTTGAAGGATGACGTTTTTTTCAGTGGTTCTTTCCTCTTGTGTGTTGTAAAGGTTTTTCTGTGAATGTTCCACAAAGGTAAAAAAGCCCATTTAGGTAAAAAGCTGTGTCAGACAGAGGCTGAAAAGAGGAGCTGCAGCAATGGACAGAACATAAACGTGAATATGAGCTAAATTAAACCAAAGTTGCATGAACAATAAAACTGTGTTATTGTTCTAATACTAGTTGTTGAAGCTTCCTGTGGTGACTCTCACATTAATCCAGATGAATTTAAGCGACGTGGGGATGAACATTCTTCTTTTATTCTCTCTTTTGGTGTTTTTTGGTATTTAGGCTCCTGAACGACCACACAGACATTTTTACAAAAACACTGAAAACTCCCCAAGGATCCGTAGAAGCTCCTGAAGAGACACTGTAACCTCCAAATATCCCCTGAACAGGTACAAATACACTGTAACCTCCAAATACCCCCTGAACCGTGTACAAATACACTGTAACCTCCAAATATCCTCAGAACCGTTTACAAATTCACTGCAACCACCACATATCACCTGAACCTTGTACAAATACACTGTAACCTCCAAATATCCCCTGAACCTTGTACAAATACACTGTAACCTTCAAATCCCCTCTGAACCTCGTACAAATTCACTGTAACCTCCAAATATCCTCTGAACAGTGTACAAATACACTGTAACTTCCAAATATCCTCTGAACCTTGTACAAATACACTGTAACCTTCAAATATCCCCTGAATCGTGTACAAATACACTGTCACCTCCAAATATCCTCTGAACCTTGTACAAATACACTGTAACCTTCAAATATCCTCTGAACCTTGTACAAATACACTGTAACCTCCAAATATCCCCTGAACCCTGTACAAATACACTGTAACCTCTAAATATCACAATAACCTCAACATCCTGGAACCTGCAGCTCTGTTTAGATTCTGTAAATAATGTAAAGACGTTTTGGATAAAACTAAAATAAGAACCACCATGCAGCGTGTGAGTCTGCCAAGCTGTTACCTGCCTGTGTGTGTGTGTCTGTGTGTGTGTGTGTGTGTGTGTGTGTGTCTGTGTGTGTGTGTGTGTGTGTGTGTGTGTGTGTGTGTCTGCATACTGAGCACATACAGTATAATAGATTTGCATTTACATTTTGATTCCTTTTGATTATTCACAGTTGAGTCAGTTCTCCACATGTCTCAGAATAATTTCATGCGTTTCCATCCGAGCTCACACGCACAGCTGGAGAGCCACAGTCTCCTACTGTACACGTGCAGCTGCAGCCCACTTCCTCTGCCTCTCCACACATACTGTACATGCACAATGGTGGTTATTTACAAGTCTGTGTGTTGTTGTGTAGTTTGTTTTGGGGGCGAGAACACAAGGAACCACCTGAAGGCTTCGTGTGTGTCTTCGGAATCTGATTCTCGGATTCTCCACCGACAGCAAACGTCCACATGTGATCACACGAGAAATAATGATCTACCTGCCTTTACATGAATATAAACCTCACCCCCCCGCTGCTTGTGACATTGTTTGTTGTTGTACAGTCAGCTTTATTCTATTAGATACCAGGACACAAACTGAGGCTATTAAATACAGTTCATAGCATTTAACAAAGTCATAAGTAAGAACTAGTCATTAAAAAGATTTTGGAGTCATAGTTTAACTGTATAACTGTATGTAAATGTATTTATTCATGGAAGTTAAATGTTTTCTTCTTGATTTTTACGTGTTTGAAATGTTCTGCATTTCAATGATTAACAATCCTGCAGCAGAATTCAGTGGAAATGTTCAGTTCCTGTTGTTCTGCTTCTGTTTATTTAACATCTTTTTTACATAGTGTTTATTTCCCACATCACTTCTTTACCATTTGCAGAAGTTTGGGGCTTTTCAGCTACAGAGAAAGTGTCCAGCAGCATCAAGTGTGAGTTCAGCTTGTGGTTTCATGAATGTTGTGGAATTGGGAACGTGTGTGTGTGTGTGTGTGTGTGTGTGTGTGTGTGTGTGTGTGTGTGTGCGCCCCACGCAGGGAGACTCCCTCAGTGATCGAACATAATGACGTGAACGCATTAAGCTGCTAATCAAAAACAGCTCTGAGGCCTGATGATGACGAAGGTGACACTGGTGAGAACTTCATCACAATCATCAACCCCCCCAACTTCATTGTCATTGAATCTGCAGAGGAGGGCGGAGACAGTGCCCCTGGTGGCTGGAAGCAGGAAGGACCTCATGAATAATGCAGCTGCAGCTGAAGGATGAATATCATGCTTCTCCACTTGCTCCAGTTGTTCCAGCGTCATGTTTGCTTCCGTCTCCTTTATCCACTCGTGTGAGAGTCGCTTTGAAAATATCTCATTCATAATCAAAAGAGTTATTCTGGGATTTAAAGAGGTTTGTTTGTTATCGCTCTGAAACAAACTTGATTTTATAAACGTGTTGTTTCCTCTGTTCTCTCCTGAGGCTGCAGAGTCACAGCACATACATGTACACAGCTCATCATACTAACTACATATCAAATCAATATGACGTACTTTCACACATGTGCACAATCTGTGACACACATGCACACACACACACATTGAGCAGAGCAACATACATGAAACCATGTAATCTACATGAATGTGTCAACTTTAATTTGTTGTTAAACAGCATAAACAACAACACACAACATATTCTAATTAATATTACATGCTTTTTACACGTCTCTTACTCACGTGTACATACATGCACACGCGTGTTAGCACATCTTCAAAAATTCACACATTAACTTAATGTCTCTCTAACACACACACACACACACACATTCATGAACACACAAATGCACAAGCTAGTCTTCCATAACAACATATGCATTTATTATAAATACCACTTCTTTAACAACCATAATAAATATTGCAGATTCACACACAGTACACATAACTCTCACTCTTACACACACACACACACACGGACATTACGTAAGAACACATTAAGTACACAAGAGTATATTTGTTTACTACACACAGCACAACTTACAAATGATGTAATCAATACGGCATAGATCCACACTCACAGACTCTGTCTCTCTCACACACACACACACACACACACACACACACACACACACACACACACACACACACACATTTAAGCACAGTTATATTCATACCCACACATGCATGAAGGCACAAACTGGATTTCATTGTTGAATACACAGCAGCAAATGTGTTTACTGCACAAACCACAACTTAAATAATCTAATCAATAAAACATTCTCCTATGTACACAATCTCTGGTCTCTAACACACACTCACACACACACACTTACACACACACTTACACACACACACCCTCTCCAGCTTGAGTGCAGACGTGGAATCAGATGAGATCTCTCCACATCTCTCTCGTGGGAACTTTGCTGCCAACAGCTGATCCGTCTCATTCTTCATCATCATCTCTGTGGCTGCTTCACTTCACTTCAACAAACTCACTTCTTCTTCTTCTTCTCTCCTTCCTCTGTGCTCCCATGATGCATTGGTCTGTCTCTCTCTCACTCTCTCTGTCTCACTGTCTCTTTCTCTTTCTCTTTCTCTTTCTCTTTCTCTTTCTCTCTCTCTCTCTCTCTCTCTCTCTCTCTCTCTCTCTCTCTCTCTCTCTCTCTCTCTCTCTCTCTCTCTCTCTCTCTCTCTCTCTCTCTCTCTCTCTCTCTCTCTCTCTCTCTCTCTCTCTCTCTCTCTCTCTCTCTCTCTCTCTCTCTCTCTCTCTCTCTCTCTCTCTCTCTCTCTCTCTATAAGAGAAAGTTAGGATAATAAAATATAAACAATCAACACCACCTTTTTAAAATAATGACGACAAGGATAATATAATAACAATAATCTGAACATAAAACAAAAAATAAATAAATAAAGGCAAGACTAAAATTTTTTTTTTGTTTACAATAATTCAGCAATTTAATGAATAAAAGCTGAGATTCGCTCAGACAGATGATCGGATGTTAGATACATATATAATTCAATGTTACTATAATCACCAAATTAAAACATGTTAAGGTTGAGAACCTACAAATTATAGAGAAGATGGTCAATGTGCTGCATTAATATTCTTAACTCATGTCACAACCACCCGACTACACATGATGCTTCCTCAGCAGCATGTGTTGCCTCGAGACACTTTGAGATATGAGCTGAAGACGAGCGTCTCATTAGTGGACGACCCACTTTACCTCCAAAGCTCCGAGGTTCAGTTCAGTGGAAGAAAACAATCTCTGTCTTTTAATGCGTTTTGAAACTTATTCTGTCAAAGTGAGGGATTATAATTTAATTTTAATAGCTAAATTATTTTTTACGGGTTAGGGTTAGGGTTAGGCTAACCCTAGGTAACCCTAACCCTAGCCCTAACCCTAACCCTAACCCTAACCCTAACCCTAACCCTAACCCAAACATAAATCAGGTTAAAGGGATTCAGTCTTTGACTTCCCAGGAACAAGTCAAATTAAATTTCCCGTCAAGAGCACAAATAGATCACACTTTAACTGGTAAGATATAATTTTACATAAATAATAAACAAACTCTAATTTGAATTTGTCGTGTATCTGTTGGAAAATGCAGTAATTTAAGTTCCCGCTGTTATTAAAACCTGCAATGATGACGACGTCAGCCCAGATCTGACAAGTAAATCAGTGCTGGTGTTTGTTTTCAAAGAATTAGATAAAATCCCCGCAGCCTCGGCCGGCAAATTAAAAAGATGTTAAATCATTTGTGACAAGCATTTATTTTTTCAATCATTTTCTAAAAGCTTGTTGTGCTGATACAGAACGTGCTCATCAAGATCCACTTCACAGGGCAATCAACCGGGTGAGATGACTCACGTCTTTTTATATGGAAATCACTTTCATGTTTAATTTGCTCTGGTGCAGTTTGCTGCATTCCGACACACGAACAGAACATATGCATCCCCCCCCCCCCCCCCCTATAGCATCTCTGCATGTTCGCCGCTTCCAAGACAGCATGGAAATAATGGGATTCTGTGCTGGAAACTAAAAAATGCATGCATAATTTAAAGGAGAGGAATCTTTGTCTCCACTCTGAGGCGGCACACTTTCCATTTGGTACAAAGCCGTGTTTATCCGTCTCCGTTTCACCATCAGCAGTCGCAGCTCGCTTTCAGTTGCCAAGTACATTCTGACGGGAGAAAAGGAAATTAGCAGAAGATGTTTCAGTTAGTGCGACGAGCACAAACAGGAGCGAGCGACTCGACTGCACACAGCAGAACAGCCACCATTCATTTTGTATCCACAGTAAACTGAGCAGATTGTTTAGAAAATTAGCTTTTTACATTAACCATGGAGCATGTTCATTTTTTAACAGCAGTTGTGTTTTGGTTCATATTCAGAATCCTGGAGCAGTTTTGGTGTTTACATGAGACGCAGCTTTAAACCACAGGGATCGTTCTGATTCTAAGACTTTATTCATGTTTAAGAGAAGCACACGGCTGCTTGAGAAACAGACCCAGTTTGGGAAAAAGTATTATTTACAGAATTAAAATAGATAAATGAATCCTCTCATGTTGTGAATGAGGGTGGTCTGGTGGAACAGCTGGGGTTCCTGCACAAAGAGACAAAATTATAAGGAAATACAAATAAATACTTTACCCGGGTCAAATATTTACTGATCTTTGTTTCACAAGTATTTTTGTGATTTAACCTCAGGACGATAAGATAAAACTATTTCCACCATGTTGACTTTCCTGTGCTGTAAAGTTCAGAGTCAAGGTTTCAGTCAAACAAAGCTTCTCTCAAGGATCTGGTTCTTATCCTTGATATGTTTACGTATGTTTATTGAGTCCATTCAATTCATTGTTCCACATTGTGCTTTACTTTACATTTACGATGCGTTCAGACCAAATGCAAATCCAAATGTTTTCCGTGAAGCTGAATTCGTGGAGGAAATGGAAAGATCTCAGGGACACTTCAGAATGAGGGGAGGAGGAAGATGGGTCAGCTGCAGACGGGGGAACATTCACATGTTGTGTTCATTCGTGCAAGTAATGCAACACAAATGTTGCCTTCGAATTTGAAGTGAACACATCTTAGTCCAGCAGTCTACAAACTGATCCATGTAGAAGTCAGACCTCGTCCACTTCTTCACCATCCTCCCCTCGTGTCCTCGTCTTCCTCCTCGGGGGGGAAACGTCCTTCAGAATCCGGAGGATGACGGCGGCAGAGAGGCTGATGTTGTCCAATTATCTCAGACAACACTTTCCTGCAATTTTCAATCAACCAAAACACCACAAATGTTATTACAGTTTTTCTCAGTTGTTAACACACAAAAAGCGAAAATTCGGCACAATTTGCACAATATTCACTTCATGTACCAATAGCTTGACCCAATTTGGCACTACTTCACACTCCCTTATCTCATTAGACTCTGACTTTCCTTCTTTACACTCTGATGTAAATTACACATCACCTTGTTGTCAAAACACTACACACAATTGTCAGGGCCGGCAGAAATGGCAGGTTTGGACCCAATAGCAACGACACAGAAGCAGACTAGGATTAAGCAAAGTTCTTGGTTTATTACGAAGCAGAGGTCAAGATCCAGGCAGACAGTCCGATGCAAACAGAACCAGTAGGGAGTAGGAGACAGGGGAATCCAGAAAACAGAACCGAGGTCAGGAGCCAGGTGGTCAGTCCAAAGGCAAACAATGTCCGACAGGGAGTAGGCGAGAGAGAGGTCCAGAGAACAGGCAGGTAGATCACAAGGAGGTCAGGCAGGCGATAAGTAAGGTAGGTAAACGCTGGAAGGTAAGGTACGAAACACTAACGATCTGGCAGAGGACAAAGGAAACTGGCAGGCAGATATACTGGTGGTAACTAATGAGTCGATTGGAGACAGGTGCGTATGTGGGTGGAGCCGGTGTGGAAGTGCAGAGCAGGAGAGGAGTGGCTGACTCTGAAACGACACAGGGATTAGTATATGGAAATCTGACAAGTAGAAACATTAATAGGAAGGTGAATTTGTGACAACAATGTTCAGTTGTTGCACACACTTCTCAAGTAAAATATCAAAGCATCAACCTACAACACACAAATACTCAAATCTCTAAACATTCAGGTCTGTTGAACGATTTGCAATCAGGACTGCAGCATAAAAGTGTCTTCAGCCTTTGTTTTGTTTGATGAACAATGGAATACAATAGAATACAGTGTGCTCTCAGTATTTATATTCTGCAGGACTGAAAGAGAACCACACCGTGGAGAAACACGCATTTTCACAGCCGAACAGGAGACTGAAATTGTAGATATGGTTCGTGAGAACAAGGCTATCACACTCAGACAAATAAAAACTAGGATCCTGGCTGACCATGCTACATTTAGAAACGTCCAGACCGCCAGCCTCTCTACATTGGACCGTATTCTTCATAGGAATGCCATGCGGATGAAACAAGTGAACAGGGTTCCATTCGAACGGAACACAGACGCATCGAGGAGTTACTGAGAGAGTTTGTGCTTGTTAGTACCAAACATTCAGCACTGACACATGCATGTATTGTACCTGTAATCCAATATTGTTCCTTTTCTACAGTGTCTCACTGTAGCCCACTGTGTTGACCTCTCTGTGTCCATACTGTAACTTGCATTCTCATGCTGTCTGTGTCAGCACTGTACTGTTCTCTGTGTGTACTGAAATAAACCTTTTTTTGCTGCATATTTGTGTGCTGTTTTATGTTTGACTATGAAAAAAGTAGGCCTACACTGAGACAGTTTACAAAAGAAGAAATGGCTAATTCTCCAGTCATTGTCATTCATATGGTGTGTTCCATTTCGATGATTGTGTTTTCAATTTTGCACTTCAGTGTGCTGTAAATGCTTGGAAGTGTGCAAGCAAATGCTTAGTTGTGTGTACTCAATAAATGGTACGTGTGTGTCATTTGAAAATATGGCTGTGTGTACCAAATTAAAACACGAGTTCCGTTTTTTTGATGGCAAAGAGTCATCTTGCAAAGGGAGTGTCAGGTTTAGCATTTTGTGTGTGAGGTTTTCAGTTTTCTGTGTGCAGTTTTGAGAAGGCCGTGATTGTTTTGAAAAACGTGTGTTAACAATTGTGAAAAACTGTAACGTCAAATTTTCTGCATAATCACTCAAAGGCTTGAACAGCGAATGCATATAAAAGCTTTATGACCTTATAGGCAAAGAACGTTTCTATCACCCCTTGTGTGTCATTGTGTACCTGAGGAGAAAAAACACAAAAGCTACTTCCTAAAATGCTGGGTTGGTTTTGATAGCAGAAGCTAAAAGAGGCTTGAGTTGAGATAAATGCTATTGTTAACATGCTAACATGTTCTGAACACACTGACCTTTACCAGGTCGAGCATTTATCAGCTTTATAAGATTAGTCATAATGTCGTAAATCAAAGAACAAATAAAAAGAACAGTCACAAATGTGTGAGCATTCTGATAAACATTCATTGCCTCGTGGTCACTTGATTAATCTACGTCAGGGATTCCCAGAGTGGTGTGCATGTGCCACTAGGGGGCGCAAGCTGCAGTAAAGAGGATCCTTTGTAATTTTTTAGTTAAACACATAATTTCTAGCTGTTAGATTACAATACGGTATTCAAATCTTTCTTAATTAGATCATGTAATGTGGGAAAAATTAGAAAGAAACTGTAGATGAAATATTGTTTAAAAAGACAGAAGAGTGAACAGAAAGCCGATCACTTGTTACAGCCACAGATTCTGGAGCCTTTCCACTCTTTGCTAAATGCTAGCTTCATGGACCGAGCTGTTTAGCTGACTACAATGCTGACTCAAAAGACTGAATAAAAAGACTAAATAACTATAAAATATTTATAGCCTAGCCTATATTACAGTAAACCTCATCACTTACCAATAGCGGACGAGCCCTGAATCATGGAAATAGCTTCAGTGGCTCGGTAGATTTTTGTTCTTTTGATGCAGCCGCCATCTTGAAAAGCTTGTAAAAGTCACATTGTCTTTTGACTGAGGCAAAATAAAACGCGCTACATCGGCCTTCATGGATATATACATGGATATACTGTATGTACACTCATCGGTATCCGGCGTTTAAGTGGATATGTATCAACATGACAACTTTAAGTTTAAATGGAAAGATTTGCATTTTTCTTTACACACACGCAAAACATTTCTTAAATCTTAAACTTCGAGCTGCCTGTATTTGGTTGTGTTTCTCTTTTCTAGAAATTCCTATAAAATTGATGGTTAAACTGCAAAATATCAGGTTTCAAATAAAATAATATAATAACACACTCATAAGCCTCATTTAAGCTACTATTTAAAGAGAAAGTTCACAGTTAACTAGTTTTATAATTCTTTCGATTGAAAAAATCAAAACTTATATTTCAAAAGGCCAATAATCGGGTTGTCATTACGGTTTCAGTTTTATCAAATGTTTAAGTTTTGGACTCTAAATCAATCACCTTGGCCTAGTATTTTTTTCATATTTTTAAAAATTACATGTACAGAGGATGAAATGAAGAAAAGAATTAAGAATTACCAATAAAATGAAAATTCCTCCAGAATACGTACATTTTCACCACTTTCAAATTTTCTACAAATTTTGTTAAGAATTTGAACATGTTAAAGCCCTCAAAACGCCAATTAATCTCCCTGAATAATAATAATGATCCTTAAAATTTCAATAGGGCCTCACTGTCGGTCAGTGCCTGTCAGTGCTCGGGCCCTAAATATAAAAACACACTCTGCCTCTCACTGAATCTCCTCTTAACACCAGGTGAGAACAGGCCGCTGTGAAATGCAGTAAAACCTGAAACACCAACAACTTCTTCCTCAAACACAACCAGCTCCTCCCAGTCATGACATGTCTGTGTCTCCTCCCTTCACAGGCGTGTCAGTGTAAGAACCAGTGAACAACAAGCTGTGAACTGTGGGAGATGAGTCACTGCAGGAAGTGAACGAGAGAGGGAGGAGCAGAGATCTGTATCTGTTCAGAGGAAGTGAAACTTTTCAACAGTCTCTGGCAGCAGCTGAAATGGAGCAGCAAGAAAATCAACTGGACAGAGAAAGATTCTGCTGTTCGATCTGTCTGGATCCACTGAAGGATCCAGTGACTACTGTCTGTGGACACAGCTACTGTAAGAGCTGTATTAACACCCACTGGGACAAAGAGGAGGAGAGAGGAAGCTACAGCTGTCCTCAGTGTAGACAGACCTTCACACCGAGGCCTGTCCTGGAGAAAAACACCATGTTAGCTGATTCGCTGGAGGAGCTGAAGAAGACTGGACTCCAAGCAGCTCCTGATGATCACTGCTATGCTGGACCTGAAGATGTGGCCTGTGATGTCTGCACTGGGAGAAAACTGAAAGCTCTCAAGTCCTGTTTGAATTGTTTGGCCTCTTATTGTGAGAAACACCTCCAGCGTCATCTTCAGTCAACTGCACTGAAAAAGCACAAGCTGGTGGAGCCCTCGGAGAAGCTCAAGGAGAACATCTGCTCTCGTCACGACGAGGTGATGAAGATGTTCTGCCGCACTGATCAGCAGTGTATCTGTTATCTCTGCTCTGTGGATGAACATAAAGACCACGACACAGTGTCAGCTGCAGCAGAAAGGTCTGAGCGGCAGAGAGAGCTCGGGCTGAGGAGACAAACAATCCAGCAGAGAGTCCAGGACACAGAGAAAGACGTGAAGCTGCTTCAACAGGAGGAGGAGGCCCTCAATGGCTCTGCTGATAAAGCAGTGGAGGACAGTGAAGAGATCTTCACTGAGCTGATCCGTCTGCTGGAGAAAAGAAGCTCTGATGTGAAGCAGCAGATCAGATCCCAGCAGGAAACTGAAGTGAGTCGAGTCAGAGAGCTTCAGGAGAGACTGGAGCAGGAGATCACTGAGCTGAAGAGGAAAGACCATGAACTGAAGCAGCTCTCAGACACAGAGGATCACAACCAGTTTCTACACAACTACCCCTCACTGTCACCACTCAGTGGATCTACACACTCATCCAGCTTCAGGATCCGTCCTCTGAGGAACTTTGAGGACGTGACAGCAGCTGTGTCACAGGTCAGAGGTCGACTACAGGACATTCTGAGTGAGACAGAGACAGAGATTTTACAGATTGTGTCTCAAGTGGATGTTTTACTGCGACAACCAGAGCCAGAGACCAGAGCTGACTTCTTAAGATATTCACAGGAAATCACACTGGATCCAAACACAGCACACAAACATCTGTTATTATCTGAGGGAAACAGAAAAGTAACACGTATGAGTGAAGATCAGTCTTATTCTAATCACCCAGACAGATTCACTGTTTATTGTCAGGTCCTGAGTAGAGAGAGTCTGACTGGACGTTGTTACTGGGAGGTGGAGGTGGAGGTGGGGGGGAGAGGAGGAGTTGGTGTAGCAGTCACATACAAGAATATCAGCAGAGCAGGAGGCTCAGATGAATATTTATTTGGATTGAGTGATAAATCTTGGTCATTACGTTGTGATGGATACACTTATTACTTTTATCACAACAGCATCGGGACTCCAGTGTCAGGTCCTGTGTCCTCCAGAGTAGGAGTGTACCTGGATCACAGTGCAGGTGTTCTGACCTTCTACAGAGTCTCTGACACCATGACTCTCCTCCACAGAGTCCAGACCACATTCACTCAGCCTCTCTATGCTGGAGTTTGGGTTTATTATGGAGACACAGCTGAGTTCTGTAAACTCAAATAGACTTGAGTCATTAAAAGCAGTGATTTAGATTCTGTGTGTAAATCTTTAACTTCTTTTGTCTCCATGTTTGTTAATCAAAGTTCGTTGTGGTGATGTTTCTGCTCCGCACAGAGATCAGCTGTCAATCAAACACTGGCCTTCCTTTATCACACATATTTAGATCTCACTTTGTAAAGACAGAAATCTATAATTACACTGACATGAATGTGTTCGAAATAACTAATGTTGCTGTTGTTTTCTAAATCTATGTAGAAATCAGGTGGTGTGATGTTTTAGAACCTGTGTTGATCCTCATCCTCATCAATGAGCTGATTATTTGTTCTTTTCTTTTCCGCATCAGGGACGATCACAGAAATACTCAAGTTCTAATAAAAGTTATCTTTTAAAATGAAACA
Organism: Limanda limanda; assembly: GCF_963576545.1. Lineage (NCBI taxonomy): Eukaryota > Metazoa > Chordata > Actinopteri > Pleuronectiformes > Pleuronectidae > Limanda > Limanda limanda. Next base: position 2,499,215 of record NC_083649.1, on the reverse strand, counting down.
TTTCTCATTGTCTGTCATTCCAGTTTTCTCCTGATGTTTAAAGCCCTCATAATAATTATAAATATAAATAAAATAATACTTAATAAAAAAATGTTATTATTATTATAATAATAATAATTGGCCCGAGCACATGCTTTGGTGAGAATTTGAGGGCTTAAATTTGTCAAAGTATTCATGATCCATGTTTGTCCGAGATACAGAACATCGTGTTTTGATGGCGTGTATTCAAACTTTGACGCCAAGGTCACACCGTGTGACGAAAAATTTATCTTTGAGTTAGTTTGTATCTCATCTCAATTTGAAGTTGATATGATGAAAGCCCTGGGACAAGAACCTCAAAGTAAAAATGTGAAAAAATGGCCAATAAATGCAAAATGGCAGACTTCCTGTTGCATTTTTCAGAATACTTCTCAGACTTTTTTGTTTGTCTGGTCATGATACACCTGTGTATGGTTTTTGTGAAGATCCAGGGGGCGCTGTTGAGCCACTTAGCCACGCCCATTTAAAATTACTCCAGAATACGTAAATTTTCACCACTTTGGAATTTTCTGGAAACTTTGGTAACAATGAGAGCATGATAAAGCCTCACAAAGCCAATTCATTTGCCTTAGTAATAATTAAATAATAATCCTTATAATTTCAATAGGGCCTCCCACTGTCTCCTACTGTTCGGTGCTCGGGCCCTAAAAGTGTACTTTAAAATGATCCGATAGAAAACTCAGGAGATAATTAAAGTCAGTGAGATTTATCATCAGGGGACAATGAATCCCTGCACAGACGTTTCATATAAATCTATCCAAAACTTGATGTAACTTACACCTTTGTGGAGTAAATATATCTTGAAACAAATGTTTTCAGATCTTAACAAGCGAATCCTTCTTCACACGAGGTGCAGAGGGAACATGAATCCCTTCGTTCTGTTTATATTCTGTGTTTTGATAAAGTTTCCATCCTCTTCTCCCTGTAAACTCAAGTTTCTCTAACGTACAGTCAGAATCACCACATGAGCCCCATCCTAACTCGTTTTGGGCTCGGACACATGACTGATGATCCACCACTTCATTTTGAGCCATTTGATTATTTCATTAAGTCGGTGAAACATAAATTTCCAATTAGGAAGAAGTCTGTGTGTCGGTGCCAAATGTAGAAATGGGGTAATTAGCTTCACTAATTCACACTTTCACTGGCATCAGCTTTGCTCTGACGTTTGTTGGCTCGAGCCAAAGCTGCTGCAGCTTCATCTCAGTCGAGGAACTAAGTGGCTGAGCAACATCAGAGCGAAGGGTCAGTTATAATAAAGATGTTTCTGAAATTTACAGAAAAGAAACTTTCTGTTTTCGCATTCAGACACATTCACAGTTTATACAGACGATTTGAGACATTTCAGTTTTCTACACGGCGCTCAGAAAGAACTAGAACTGGAAAGTTAGCCACTTGTTAAAACTTTTACGTAATATCGTAAACAAACGTTATTCCCGATTACTTCCTAAGTCCAGCTAGCTAACGTCCACACACACCAGCTAAAGACAAACTTGGTCTTGTGTTGTATTTAATGTATTCAACCACCTGAGGCCATTTTCTGAGCAATACGGTTATTTTGCTCCACAACCAGATGAACCACAGAAACTACCACTACCAAGAAATGAAGCTGAAATACCCCGGATACGAACGCTAACATGTTGCGCCAATGACATCATTCGGAGTATTTTGGTGTCAAGGTCCCGCCCACACACATGCTCTGTCAATCACGAGCCAGTTTTTATTACATCTCCTTAAAACCAAACTTATCAGAAACATTGACGTACATTAGTGTGATAAGAAAGATCTAAAATGAAAGAAAACTTCAATTTATTTGAGTATTTAAATGTTTTCGTGGAGTTCGTGTCCCATCTGCTAACCTGTACTGCATCTATGGTGTGAGTGGTCCCTAATAGGCGCTAACCACATTAGCATGAAGCCTGGTGCAAAGACACATTATAGATAATTAATAAAACCAACACATGTATCTTGTTCTCTTTACAACCACAGGACGTCAGTGATCTTTATCAGCTGCTGTCGCTGTGTGGACAGAGCAGTTTCCTGTGTAGTTCTGGTTAAAGGTCACCGGTAATGATCCCGTCCTTTCAACCGTAAACTGTCCCGATCCATAGTGGACGAGTTCGGCCGTTAATATCGACGGCTGCTTATGGAAGCACGACTCTGTGATTGGCCGAGCAGACGAGCTGTTTGCTGCACTGAACCAGAACAAGAGAAGATCTCAGGCAAAACAAATCAGCTCTGAACTCAGTTTTACGTACTTGACGTCATCACTGTTGGCTGATTTGGCAGCACAACATGTGTGTGTGGGTGTGTGTCTGTGTGTGTGTGTGTTTATATTTATGTATATTTGATGTTGACAGACAGAAAACCACAGCTACACTGACATCTTCATGTTTGTGTGCTGATAAAAGACGGAACTGCAGTGAAATACCAAACATGTGAGAAAATGTTAAATGGCACGGCAATTATTTTTATACACACACACACATTTCACTACGAGTGAACTGAATGTGTTTACATCCGTTTATCTATTGTCTATAAAGCGTATAATTGGCGAATCGCAGGTCTTCGCACTCGTCTTCACCTCCACTGGATATTAACGACTTCACCTATAAATGTCTTTGATTTTTACAGGGATTCAAACCCAGCTGGGAGGAAGCCGTGCTAATCGCTGTACCACTGTGCCACCGACTCGATATATTTGAATTTTAAATACCTGCACAGCAACAAATAACCTACATGGGAAAATGTAATGAACTAGAAAGTGTTTCATTAGAACTCAAACCTGCACCAAGGCCCATTTATCCCCTTAATGATTCTCTGGGAAATTAGTGACAATTAAGTCCACAAACTTCATATATCACAATGTTAAAGACACACTTCTGGGTCCTCCCCTTTTTATCAGGACCTTTCTTTTCTTTTTCATGTCTCCTCCTTTTACCGAGTTGGGTGGAAATCTGTTTAAGCTCAAAAAACAAACAAACAAACAAATAAACGTAAAGGTGTGAAAACATAACCTCTGTGGTCTTTGTGTGTATCGGTTTGTGTGTGTGTGTGTGTGTGTGCCAGAGCCTTTAAGTGTCCGTGTGTTGTCTTTTTGTGCGTGTGCGGGTGCGTCTTTAAATATTATGAGCCAGCATCACTGCAGCTGGAGTCTGTGCCGACCCACCACACACACACACACACACACACGCACACGTACACACACACACACACACACACACACACACACACACACACACACACACACACACACACACACACACACATTTCTCCTCACCCACTCTCTCTCTCCACTAATTCTGTGTCGTCACTCCTCACAGGTTTCTTTAACCTCTAAACACCCTGATTCTCTCTCTCTCTCTCTCTCTCTCTCTCTCTCTCTCTCTCTCTCTCTCTCTCTCTCTCTCTCTCTCTCTCTCTCTCTCTCTCTCTCTCTCTCTCTCTCTCTCTCTCTCTCTCTCTCTCTCTCTCTCTCTCTCTCTCTCTCTCTCTCCCTCTCTCTCACTCTGTCTCTCTTTATCTCTCTCTCTCTCACTCTGTCTCTCTTTATCTCTCTCTCTCTCTCTCTCTCTCTGTCTCTCTCTATCCCTCTCTCTCTCTTTTGGGTTTCAAATCATGATTCCCTCTTCACTGCTGCAAGGAAAACTCCACCTACTCAGCGCTGTTAATGTAGTCACTGACAGTGTGAGCTGCTCTCTCTCTCTCTCTCTCTCTCTCTCTCTCTCTCTCTCTCTCTCTTTCTCTTTCTCTCTCCCTGGCATCTCGCCCCAAACCCTCCTCCTCCTCCTCCTCCTCCTCCTCCTCTCTCACATCTCATCTCTACTCCTTCACATCGCTCTCCGGCTCCACTTGCGCTCGCAGCCTTCAGCCCGCTCTCCTCTCTCCTCTCTGCGCCTGATCCCCCCCCCCCCTGTTCCACACACACACACATCTTTACACACACACACATATTTGCAAACACACATATTTACACACATGCATGCATACACTCTCCCCTCTCTCGCTGTCTCCCCTCTCTCTCTCTCAGTCACACTCGGTCCCGTGCAGACTTCAGGAGACCCGGGGACCAGATGATGATGCTGCTGGTCTTTCTCTCGCAGCTCTGATGCTGATTTGTTCTTTTTTCGTCCCTAAAAGAGGAAGAAAACTAGACTGAGAGCGATGTTGATGCAACAGCAGCTCTTCTCCCCTCTGTGCCGTGTCGACCTGCCTGCCTCCTGCCTACAATCTGCCCGTTTCGGGGGGGTTTAAGCGTCGGAGAGTGCTGCGCTGGCTGTGCGCTCTGCTCTGCGGTTCTGGATCGTCTTCTTCTTCTTCTTCTTCTCCTCCTCGTCTTCGTCTCTCTACTGAAGGATGCTCAGTTTTTGCCACAGTCTGGAATATTTCTACCACAGCTGCCAGTACCCGTGCTGCTGCTGCTGCTGCTGCTGCCACCCCGGCCAGATCCCGGTCTGAGGCAGCCCCGTGCCCTCAGGGGAGGAAGAGGCATGTCAGAAGCTCTCGTGTTGCACATGGAAATTAGCCGTCTGCCTCTGGTTCTGCTGGACTCCAGCCTCTAAGACCTAGACTTGAGATTATCACAAAAATCGCAGAAAGGCTCAGAAGAAATTGGGGAACCTGGGAGTTCCTTTCTGATGAGCTGAGAAATTCCTGTGTCTCTTAATATTGAGGAGCAGCAGCTGTTAACAAGCTCTTTGGTTTTCTTCTATTCTGTCTCTCTCATTCGTTTGACCTTGCCTCTTCTTATCTCATCCTCTCTCATTTTCAACAGGCACACACACTCTTCCATTCACACATTATCCCCAAATTCCCATTCACCCTCTAATTTATATAATCAAAAGTAATATTATAATTTTTATATAAGTAATTTCCTTTTTCAAATCCTTATTCGTAACAGCCTTCCGTTATTTGTGCCCAATTTAAATGATGGTGTGTCTGGTTAGTAAAGCTCCTGTCTCGTAAGACCAGGCCAACTCTTACCAGCAGAATCACAATGATATTTTAAGATCTTGGTCTTTAATTTAGGACCGATTTAAGCAACGGTGGTTCTGGCTAGTCAAACACCTCACTTTTGTGTAGGCTGCTCATACTTCCTCCAGAATCCCACACTAACTAACTTAGTTTGCAGAGATGCAACATTTGCTCAAGTCGTCTTTCTTCTTTTAGTCCCGATCACCGGTGTGTCTCTTCTCCAATCTGAATTAGTTTTAAGGATTTGTGCGTCACAGACTTACTGTTCAGCCAAGACTCTGCACTGTTTACACTTATTGCTGTTACAAACAACCTTTGTTCATTCCCTTGATTAACATTGCTTTGCCGCAACCTTTCACCGTTTCCCCAAAACACTACACATATTATTTTTACCTCCTTTCTCCTCTCCGTACACTCAAAATCTATATCAATAAACAGAATTTGTTTTAACAAGTTATCTGCTTACCTTATAGTTTGAGTATGTGGAGAATCAACAGGAACAGCCTCGACCTTGGGGTCTCCGGTCTTTCTGGTCAAAAGATTCTCTTCAGGAATACGTCCGAAAAAACTTCTCTTAATCTCTTCAAGAGTCACGTCGGGTTGTCCAAATTGTCAGGTCAAAAGATTCTCTTCTAGAATCATGTCTTAAAGAACTTCTCTTAAAGAATCACGTCGGGGTCACCAAATTGTGAAAGCGTGTTTGTTTATTCTTTAAGAGAAGATGAGCCGAACTCAGTTTGCTCAATCAAAGTATTTATTTAGAAAGCAATGAACAGGTTACAGCAAAGCAATGGGCTTCCAGTACTTAAGTTGTATCAGAGCGCCATGAACATCCGGCGCTTGTCTATTATATAGCAGTAGATCTTCGTTCCTCCTCCTCGGAAGTGCGCAGGCGTAATCCATCCTCCTGGCTTTTGGAATACGGAAGTGAACAGGAAGACACTCCCAATGACGCTATAGTTGCTTGGCAACCTGTTAACGTCATGAGAGGCCTTGACCCAGCAGATGCCATGACGGCCAAAGGTGCTGTTCCGCGAAGCAAAGAATATTATGTTTCAGCTATATCAAAACAAACCTGACTGTTAACATTCGGATCCTCGAAACCACAGCAACATACAACATTAAGTCAACAACGTCACTCTGTCTGACCTTCAGGACTTTATCAGACAGCTGTGAGACTGACCATCGTTGTGACGCACACACATTCCCAGCTAGTTTCAAGATTGAACATTCTGAGAATCAAAAGGTTATTGCTAATAATCTGTATGAAGGCCTACCATCTAACTAAAAATACTTCTATCTTTATTTGGTTAAAAGTTCAGTCAGCAAAGGCTATAGTTAAAAATTTGAAATCCCAACAATACACTAAAATTCAGATGTAGTTATTGCTTTGTGTTGGTAAAGTGTTGATGCTGGACTGAGGAGCCATTTAGTGATTTGATTTTACGATTGCGGAAACAGGAAGTCTGAGTTCTGATGTCCCTCAGTCTTTTCCCATAGGGCATTTTTATTAAGATCAGTAGGGTGCTTAGAGTCCTGTACTGTAATGGATGTGATTTACCCATATCATTATAACCTGTGTCCTATTTACGTGGAAGAATTTAGTTTGTAAACCCTGAACTGTCCCCACAGAGTTTGGAGATATGAGTTTTTAGTATGGTGTGGAAATAAGGAATAAGGGTCAAGTCACATAATGCAATACAACTTTATTAATCATGAAGACAATTTATTTGGGGGAAAGTAGAAGACAAAATAATTAAGATATAGATAAACACTGGGAAACACCCACAAAAACAAAAACACAACAAAAGAGTTGTTCAGTCACATTGAGCTAAAAGTGCAGTTTCTGTAAAAATACTCAATTTAAATAAAGTCATGAGCACAATACACAGTCAGAAATGTAAATACAATCCTACTTGATAAACTACTGTTATGGTATACACAGGTATGCGTATACTTTTATAAATATAGTACACTTAGTGTACCTTTTATTAGGGATGAGTGAGTACAGCATTATCTGTATCTGTATCTGTATCTGTTAACCATATGAATTATCCGTATCCGTACTCGGAGTGGGCGGGGCCTAACCCGGAAGTGGGTGTGATTTAACCCGGAAGTGGGCTGGTTCAACATAACTTTCTTATTTAACTTTGAAATTTTTTAAGGATTTTTTTATTTTTATTTTTTTTAAATTTATTTCCACACCAGGTGTGTGTGTGTGTGTGTGTGTGTGTGTGTGTGTGTGTGTGTGTGTGTGTGTGTGTGAGTGTGTGTGTGAGTGAGATGCGAGGGGTGTTCACTGTCTCCCGGAGAAATGATCACTCTGTGTTTTTAGTATAGAAAGACGTGAATTATATTCGTTCACAAGTCATACAGACTGGTTTTGTTATTTTCACTTTACATTAACACTTAAAGTTTAGTGCAGTGTAATTGTTTGCCGTGATAATTAAATGCCAGTGTGATAATAGATGACAATTTCAAACCATACAAACTGTCATGTTGTACTGTATTTAATAGTGGTTTACTTTACTGTAAAGTAAGTGTAAATGTAAAGTGAAAATAACAAAACCAGTCATTATGACTTGTAAACAAATATAATTCACGTCTTTCTATACTAAAAACACAGAGTGTTAATTTCTCCGGGAGACAGTGAACGTCCCTCGCATCTCCAGCGCTCCTCTACTGAGCCAATGCAGGTCTCGTGAAAATGTTTCCAAAGACTCGTACCCGAAGACCCAGTCGGGAAATGAACGAATCATTTCTGCTTCCTTGACTGAGCCTATGGAACAGTCCCGATGCGCAGTGAACCTGAGTGACTGAGAGACAGAGAGCTGTTCTGTGAGTGAGTGAGCAGAGCCGTGTGTGACGGGAGGAGCGCTGTGACGCTGTGTGAGGATTTTCATTCAGTCCGAGCACAGATATTGACTCCGATTACTCGTATTATACTCGTAATCGGCAAAAGTGCTTTATCCGTACCGGATACTCGTTTCAGCCGAGTATCCGGCTCATCTCTACCTTTTATAGTACATCACTAGTAGAGATTGGTTGTGTTTGATTGTATCTGCTCTTTAGATTTAGACTGTTGCTCAGTAATTCTATGGCTTGTTGGTGTATGGTACATATGTGCAGTTATAACCTCTGTTTGATTAATTCCTCTGTGTTGTTACAGCCTCCAGGCTCTGGCGGGCAGCAGTCCTCAGCAGCTCTCATGTCTCCACACCAGCGCTGCACTGGAATCCAAACACTGGGAGAAGAGGAACCTGAAGCTTTATGCACCTCAGCAGCCGGAGGAGCCTCGACGACCTGCAGTGAGTCCTTCTTCTCTCAGATCATTGAACCTGCAGAGAAAGAGGATGGAGGAAACTGAGTGTAGTGGTTCAGATTTTAACTGGATTGCTAACCACAATGATATAGATGTATATTTTATAAAGTGTGTATAAACTGAAAGATAATTTTGTGTGTTGCAGTATAAAAGTTTTTTTTTTTTATTCAAACATTTGACCACTTAGCCTTTTTCTTCTCGACAGGAGATCCACCACAGTCGGAGGCAGATCAAGTACAGCAAAGACAAGATGTGGTACCTGGTGAAAATGGTTAGAAAACGTTAATATCCCTATTGTCATAGAACATCTTAATCAGTAGAAGTTTTATGAACGTGTCCATTATGTTAACGTTTCTTTTAAATATGTCTGTGAGTTTGAGTTTATAACGTAACCTTTGTATCACTTTCTGCACATGTAAGCAAAGACAAATTGACAAAAGTAGACAATTACTTTCTATTCAATTCAAATCCTGAACATTCAGACACTCTGAAGAAAGCAGCAGTGGTGATGAAACTAACTTTATCCGTTTGATCAACAGATCAAAATGTCATTTAAGAGAAAATCCGGTCATGGGCCTGAGATCAATTGATATGAATATCCAGGACTCCAGGAATATGACGTTATCTATTTAATTAACTTGAAAACGAGTCCAGCTTATGTTTTTAATGATTCACTTCTAATTTGTGTATTTTAATACTGATCATTTTATATTTTACATTATCAAGAGACTTTGCTGCCATTATTGTGCCCATACAAGCCGTTACTGTGTGTGTATAGTTGAAATCACATCTGTTGTATTCACTTTAGTCTTCCTGTTTTGTTTACGTGCCCCCTGTGGTCGGCTTTGACGTCAGCCTGGTGATGCAGACAAATATCCCAAACAACCCCCCCCCGCTGTCCAAACAGCTGTGCAACAAAGGTTCATCTGGTTGTGTCATCTCACGGTTTTGCTCCCTTTCACAGATTCAAGGCATGAGCATCGATGAGGCCATCTCCCAGCTGGAGTTCAACGACAAGAAAGGAGCCAGGATCATGAAAGAGGTTCGAAGCTGCATGTGAATCATAACTTTCAGGAACATGAAATAAGGAAAATACCTGTTAGATTAAACCTGGTAGTTTTTCTTTTATCAATTGATTTATTCAGGTTTTGATTTTATTTCATCCTCCATCTCATCTTTGCACTGTGTATGAATAAATTAATGTAACAGCTCTTTGTTTGTTTGCCTAAGATCCTTCTGGAGGCGCAGGAGATGGCTGTCAATCATCACAACGTAGAGTACAGATCCAACCTGTATGTAGGTGAGTGTCTGTAGCAGTGATTCACAAAAAACAACCTAATCTCATATTTGTCACCACACGCTGTCAGTCTATGAGTCAAAAGATTATAAATATACATTTATCTTTTTAAAGCAGTAGATTTCTCCTGGGTTCAGATCCTGTGCAGAGTCATTTAAGCAAAGTGGCAACTGTAATTATAGATAAGCCCAGAGTCGCCCCCATCTTTATTATTTCTGACCCGTTTTCTTTCTGAGGCGCCTCTATGAATTAAATCCCTAACATTGTCCCTTATCTGCGTCTTTCTGTTTATCTTGTTCACGTTCTTCATTAAACACTGTCCCTCATCCTGTCCCTGGTCCTGCAGCTGAGTCCTTCTCCAGCAAAGGCAGGTACCTGAAGCGGATCCGGTACCACGGCAAAGGCATGTTCGGCATCATGGACAAAGTTTACTGCCACTACTTCGTCAAGCTGGTGGAGGGGTCGCCGCCAAAGACCGAGGAGAAGACGAGCTTTGACCAGGCTAAAGAGTACGTCCAGAGCCTGAAGAACAGAACCATCATCCACAGTCTGTAGATCATGTGACCGGTCACGTGGACCCTGACTGTTTATCTGTGTGTGTGTGTGTGTGTGTGAGAAAGAGACATTTGTAAATAAAATGTATAATGAGACCCTCCAGCGTTTTTGTGTATTTGTCAGCAGGATAACGCCAAATCTACCAAACAGATTTCCACACAACTTGGAAGAAGGATGGGACATGATTCAAATAACTCATTCAAAAGGTTTTGTGGGGACGTTGGACATTTTTTGGTTTTCCTCGGGAATAAATTCTTGATTTTTGTGTTTGTGTGCAGTTTGGTGCAGCTTGATTGAATGTAAAAGACTGGATTATAAACTGTATTGGATTACTTAATTCCACATTTGAATTAAAGGGGGCTGTTGGGCCTGAGTGGAGGTATGTGATCTCCTAGTTTCTTTTACTAATTTAAGAAACCGTGGCAGATGTAAAACCTGGAACTGCCAGTGTCACTTATCCAGTGCTGCTGCCAGAAAACAACCCCCCACTGAGCTCCAGGAGAAACTGGTTGGTTGTGTCACTCCGTCGCCGCTTCGCTGTGACGGGTTTGGTCTTTGTGTTAGTGTGACAGCAGTCACCACAACTCCTCCCCCTGGAGTCAAAACCTGTCCACTCCACTGCTCCTCATCGCCTCAGCCGCCGCTCTGAGAGGAACCAGCCTGTGAGAATAAAATACTGGAAACAATGTGATGGGAGTGACTGGATTCACTTGGAAGCTTCAGTGTGTCGGAAACATGATGAAGTTCATGATGCAACAAAATACTTTAAACAATAAGTTTCTTCATGTTTAACTACATTTCCAATTATTTTCCAGAGTGTGTCTCCATCAGCAATTTAATTATGTTTGCTTCAGGAGTCTTTTATGTCTTTGTCTATAGGCGATTTGTATTAGCTTGCCTTTTGAATTTCTCATTATCAGTATCTGTTCTACTCATAATAAATTGAATTTATAGGAAAATGAAGAAAACTGATTTGTATTAGAAGGTCAGATGTACTCGTTGTTGTTGAGGCTCAGAGATTTTGGTCTCTACGGTTTCTATTTGGCCTTTTGCTTCCTTCTCCTGACGTGAGCGCTCCGGCTCGTGTATCCGCCCGTCTCCACGTCCCTCGTCCCCTCGTCGGCTCTGAGCCGCTTTTGAGTTAATTCCCTAATAAAATACCATCTGCTGGCCCCAATTTCAGCAAACAAGTGCCCTCAATCTCAGGTCGGAGGCCGACTGGGTCCCACAGCACAAAGCAGCGCCGACTTCTGGAAAGAGCAAAAGGTTTCTTCATCTCCTGTTGTTTTATTTCCTTCCACTCCGTCTCTTCTTTCCCTGAGCACTGAAAACATTTAACACTTGGTAGCACACACACACACACACACACACACACACACACACACACACACACACACACACACACACACACACACACACACACGTCTCCACCCGTAAGTCGACAGTGTGCAGACGCCTGCCTTCAGGCCGGCAGTTGGACGGACACACAGACACACTGAGATTGAAGTGGAAGTTGTTTGTCAAAGCTTCGGCCAATAAACCAGAGAGGGTTCATGTGAGCTCTCTGTCAGATAAGAGCAAGTTTCCATGAGTCATGTGGGCGACGTGGCAATCACGCTAATCAAAGGACCTGAGTGTGTCTGCATGTGTGAGGTCGTGAGCAGAACATGTGCATCGGCTCCTCAACTTAATTTGTAACTTCTCGTAAAGACAGTGAAGGGGGGGGGGCGGGTGGGTGGCGGTTGGAGATGTGGTGGAGAAGTCCTGTCGATACAATCTCGACCAAAAAGCCTGTTTTTTTATCAACAATTAACAAATTGAAAACAAAAAGATCAGAAACATGAAGACATCAGTCCATTGATCGTCCTGGTAACACAACCTGTCCAACTTATCTCTTTGTGAAGTGTTTTCAGTTTGATCATCACCTCCTTGTGTCTCATGTCTGTCCCTGTGTTTGTGTTCTGTTTCCTGTTTTATTTTGTAGTTTCTTCTCCCTGTCTGTTTTCTGTCTTCACTTCCTGTCTTTGTCCTGTTTCCCGCCCTTGTGATTGCCTGCACCAGTCCTCATGTGTTCCACCTGTGTTCAATTGCCCCCCCCCTTTCCAGTGTATATATGTCTCGGTGCTTCCCCTTATCCTTGTCATTGTGCTCTTTGTTTTTTCAGTTGAGGCATTTTTGACTCTGTTTGTTTTTTTCCATTAAGATATTTCTTCCATTTCAAGGAGACCTCTGTCTCTGCATCTTGGGTCCACCTGCTCCGCAGAACTCGACAGTCTCCTCTGGCTTCCGGTCACCTTGCTCACAGACCACTGACCAGGTAGACAAGGCCCTGTCCCCCCTCCTCCCTGGCTAAAAACAGCACCCCCTGTGGCACTCAGTGTAGACCTCCCCAGAAAAAATGTAGTATTCAAACTAACAATGATAATTCCAAGGCATACAGTATACCTTAAATGACACAAACCCAAGTATGCCTGCTTATATTTTGAGCGTATCTCTTTAAAAGCATATGAATTATTTAAAACTCAGCATAAATGAACTAGGGATGGGCATTCGATTAAATTGTCTAAATCGATCGCTGGGAGAATTAACGATCGATTTTCGATTAATCATTAATATTTTTATATTAAAAGTCACTATTTATAGGCTATATTAAAATGCAGTGAAAATAGCAAAAACACAGCATGTTTCCTCATTGAGATCTTTATTACAAGATGAACAACTCTTGTGGCAGTTAAACAGAATCCGCTCAATGGTTACACTTGTAAATAAGCGCTGCTGTCCTCCTAAGCCCCGATGGGAGAGCAGCTAGCCGCTGAGAGCTAGCTCGATCTGATGGTTCTCGAACTCTCAGTCCGGTGGTTGTCACGCCCTCACTCCCGGAACCCCTCATCCAGACCCGGGTCTGTCCGGGGTCCTTCAGCTGCTAACATCTTCACTGTGCTGCGTTCAGGGCAACTCGGATATTCCGACCTCCTGCCACATAGCGAACATGCAATAGTTTTCATCGATGAAAAAATGTCATTTACGAAATTCTTAATGATCAATTAATCGATCGTCTATTAATTATGCCCATCCCTAAAATGAACGACATGAAAATATGAATATAACAAATTTCCATGACTTTTCCAAAACTTTTGGGAGATTATTTTTTTCCATGGCTATTCCAGGCCTGGAAAAACACATTTTAAAATTCCATGACTTTTCCAGGTTTTCCATGACCGTGGGAACCCTGTTATTTAAAACCAGTATCCTCCCTCGGCTCCCCGGGGGAGTCGGGCGGCACCGCGGGCGCAGCCCTGCGCAGCCGCACAAGGACCGGGCGGAGCCGGGTCACTCCGCCTCGGACAGGATCTCACCGTGTGTCCCTCCTCTCCGCACCCGAAGCACTTCATCACCGATGTCGTTGCGAAAATCACGTAGTCATAATCATCTACTTTCACATGGAAGCAGAGGTTGAGCTCCTCGTTCCGGTTGTTCAGTATCATGTAGAGCTGTCTCCGGTGAGACACTACGTGTTTCAGTAACGGAGATTTACATCCAGATAACAGCTTTCTTATGGGGGACGCTACCTTCCCGCACCTGGACAGCTCTTTACTGAGGAACTCATCGGTGATGAACGGAGGGACATTGGACAGGACCACCTTGGTAGCGGGCTGGGACAAAGGCAGCACCTGTACAAAACAACCGTTCACGGTGATTCCTGTCTCGACCAAGAGTTCACCTTCTCCACTCGGTCCAGGAACACGACCACGGCGCTGTTCATCCGAGCGGCCGACACCACGCCGCTGTGACCCACCTGCCCCCCCACAGCGAGGCCGATGCTCTCCACGCTGCAGGGGAAGCTCACACAGATTTTCACTCCGTGTTTGCGTGTTAGTGATTTAAATTCCCGCTAGCCATGCTGGCTGCCACTCTCTCACCTCACCAGCCAGACGCTGGTGAGGTGAGAGACACCCACAGCAAGACCCAAACCACCAGAAAATAAACTACTGTGACTCTAATGTGATATGTGATTGAAAAATAATAACATTTACAACAAAAAAAAGAAAAATAAAGAACAAAAAACGCACTTGTTCGGTCACCCGCTCACGCACCGCACTCCCAGCATGCACTGAGAGAGAGAGAGAGAAAGAGGCAGACACATAGAGACAGACAGACAGACAGATCGTTGTCCCCTCAGCGGTCGGACTCTTAAATCAGCTGTAGTCCTGGTGTTTGTCACGCACAAATTTGAATATGTTTTAGTATTTTAACAAAGGACTCATGGATTCTTTGTGCTCTTTTTGTGTATGTATTGTTATGTGTATGAGTTGTGTGTGACAACTGTTTACAAACCAACTGGCCTTTCGGGGACAGTAAAGACGACCTTAACCTTAACTTAACCTTTATTCTCCTTTGTTAGTTTTTCATTCTTCGTAAAACCAACTCTGCCTCTCACTGACTCTCCTCTTAACACCAGGTGAGAACAGGCCGCTGTGAAATGCAGTAAAACCTGAAACACCAACAACTTCTTCCTCCAACACAACCAGCTCCTCCCAGTCAGGACATGTCTGTGTCTCCTCCCTTCACAGGTGTGTCAATGAAAGAACCAGTGAACAACAAGCTGTGAACTGTGGGAGATGAGTCACTGCAGGGAGTGAACGAGAGAGGGAGGAGCAGAGATCTGTTTGTGTTCAGAGGAAGTGATTCTGTTCTACAGTCTCTGGCAGCAGCTGAAATGGAGCAGCAAGAAAATCAACTGAACAGAGAAAGATTCTCCTGTCCGATCTGTCTGGATCTACTGAAGGATCCGGTGACTACTGTCTGTGGACACAGCTACTGTAAGAGCTGTATTAACACCCACTGGGACAATGGGGAGGAGAGAGGAAGCTACAGCTGTCCTCAGTGTAGACAGACCTTCACACCGAGGCCTGTCCTGGAGAAAAAACACCATGTTAGCTGATTCACTGGAGGAGCTGAAGAAGACTGGACTCCAAGCTGCTCCTGCTGATCACTGCTATGCTGGACCTGGAGATGTGGCCTGTGATGTCTGCACTGGGAGAAAACTGAAAGCTCTCAAGTCCTGTTTGAATTGTTTGGCCTCTTATTGTGAAAAACACCTCCAGCGTCATCTTCAGTCAGCTGCATTGAAGAAGCACAAGCTGGTGGAGCCCTCGGAGAAGCTCCAGGAGAACATCTGCTCTCGTCACAACGAGGTGATGAAGATGTTCTGCCGCACTGATCAGCAGTGTATCTGTTATCTCTGCTCTGTGGAGGAACATAAAGACCACGACACAGTGTCAGCTGCAGCAGAAAGGACTGAGAGGCAGAGAGAGCTCAGGCTGAGGAGACAAACAATCCAGCAGAGAGTCCAGGACACAGAGAAAGACGTGAAGCTGCTTCAACAGGAGGAGAAGGACATCAATGGCTCTGCTGATAAAGCAGTGGAGGACAGTGAGGAGATCTTCACTGATCTGATCCGTCTGCTGGAGAAAAGGAGCTCTGATGTGGAGCAGCAGATCAGATCCCAGCAGGAAACTGAAGTGAGTCGAGTCAGAGAGCTTCAGGAGAGACTGGAGCAGGAGATCACTGAGCTGAAGAGGAAAGACCATCAACTGAAGCAGCTCTCAGACACAGAGGATCACAACCAGTTTCTACACAACTACCCCTCACTGTCACCACTCAGTGAATCTACACACTCATCCAGCATCAGGATCCGTCCTCTGAGGTACTTTGAGGACGTGACAGCAGCTGTGTCACAGGTCAGAGGTCGACTACAGGACATTCTGAGTGAGACAGAGACACAGATTTTACAGATTGTGTCTCAAGTGGATGTTTTACTGCGACAACCAGAGCCAGAGACCAGAGCTGACTTCTTAAGATATTCACAGGAAATCACACTGGATCCAAACACAGTACACAGACGTCTGTTATTATCTGAGGGAAACAGAAAAGTAACAGGAATGAGTGAAGATCAGTCTTATTCTGATCACCCAGACAGATTCACTGATTGGTGTCAGGTCCTGAGTAGAGAGAGTCTGACTGGACGTTGTTACTGGGAGGTGGAGGTGGGGGGGGGAGGAGTTGATGTAGCAGTCACATACAAGAATATCAGAAGAGCAGGAAACTCAGAATGTTCATTTGGAAACAATGATAAATCTTGGTCATTAACTTGTAATGGATACACTGAATATGACTTTTATTACAACAGCATCAAGACTCCAGTGTCAGGTCCTTGGTCCTCCAGAATAGGAGTGTACCTGGATTGCAGTGCAGGTGTTCTGTCCTTCTACAGCGTCTCTTACACCATGACTCTCCTCCACAGAGTCCAGACCACATTCACTCAGCCGCTCTATGCTGGAGTTTGGGTTAATTGGAACAAATCCACAGCTGAGTTCTGTAAACTCAAAATTAAAAGCAGTGTTTTAGATTCTGTGTTTAAAGTTTTAACTTCTTTTGTCTCCATGTTTGTGGACAGAGATCAGCTGTCAATCAAACAATGACCTTCCTTTATCACACATATTTAGTTCTCACTTTGTAAAGACAGAAATCTATAATTACACTGACATGAATGTGTTTGAAAGATCTATTGTTGCTGTTGTTTTCTAAATCAAAGTAGAAATCAGGTTGTGTGATGTTTTAGAACCTGTGTTGATCCTGATGAGTGTTGCAAAGGGGCGGAACATTTCTGGAAACTTTCCACAGGAAGTTAAGCTCAGGAATTTTGGAAATGTTGACTCTTTTTTTGCAGAAGTTAGCCTATAACAGGGAACTTAAAGGAAGTTGAAAACCAGACGAGGTGAGCCCAGCTCAGCTGGACCCTGGATGCAGCGAGTTGGGAACATTGTCTGCCAGAAAAGTAAACCTATGACTTTGTGTTGTTGTTGAACGTCTTTGTCATTACCTAGCATGTCGATTACTTGTTACACTGAAGCCATGTTCATGTAAATACCAAGTTAATTTGTATACAGTAGACTAACTATTTACAGCAGTGAGAGTTGGATGTATGTACAGTTGCAATCAGAAATATTCAGAAATATTCAACCCCCCCAAAGATTTTAAAGATTTATCAATTAAAGTTTTTTCAAACGGGCAAGATTCTGCTTCGGATGATTTCTTTATGACTTGAGTAATACAGAGAATCAACACAGAAAATACATGATTTAGTATTTGTGTGGAACAGTATATTTTGTTAAGATAGACAGAGGAGATTATTTCATCACACCTGAAGGGCCTTGGGTAGAAGAAGATTTCCAAAAAGAGACATCATTGGGAGAATTATACAGAAGTTTAAAACTTCTTGACCAGCTGCAAACCAAAATGTGTTTTGTTGTGAGACATTGTTGCGGTGAAACATTTATTGTCCTACATTGTGTCTTTTTAAAAGCAGTCACATGAATAAATGATCAAAACCGAGAAACGCAGCCTCTTTCCAGCTGTTTTAAACCCGGCGCTGCCTCCGCGGCGAGGCCACGCCGGCGTTCGGCGGTTTCACCGAGTGAATTATGCATCGTCTCTTTCCAAGCATGAGTTCAACTGGCAGCGAGACGAGTTAAACCTGCGACTGGTGCTGGGAGTGAACTGCGAGAAAGAGTCAAAATATTCTGCACTTTATTATTCATGACCAGAGAATGTGTACACAGACTTACTACACAACACCTGGATAAAAGAATGGGAGGTCATGACGCTTCCTTTCATTTGTTTTTAACGCGGCTGGCTGGTCATCGGATTGAGAAACAAATAGAAATCAGAAGCCAGTTGTGTGGGGAGTGCCTCCGGGTGTTATTCATTTCCTTTTAACTTTTCCATTTTGTGTTTCCCCCTCTCTCTATCGCTGTCTCTCTGCAGCAGCAGCGAGGACAACCGCCACAAAATGCTTTTAGCTCCCAAATGAAATCTGCGACACAAGCGGCACAGGGCGGGCGGCCTGCTGCCGGGCGCCGGACGCTTCGCCCTTGAGAAACGAATCCAGACACCAAAGTGTTTGTTTGCTCTCTGGACAGATTCCAATGAAGCTGCGTTCGCCTCTTTTCCCCCAGAAGAAGCTCCGAGTCTTTATCTCGCTGACAAGAGGACACATCTGTTTTCAGAGGAGAAGAAAAAAGCAGAAATGAAGGTGTTTGAACACTCGTCTGTTCTTGTTGCAGTTCAATGATGTGGAACCTTTTCTCAAAAGTTTATTGCTTCATCACACAAGAAATACAAAAATCGGTTCATCCTTTAAATCTTCTTTACTTTCCTTATTCACATCGGGCACAATGACTTGTTTTTCTCAAAGAAGAAGGGACCACCTCCACTGTCTGTATTAATTTATTACTAGGGCTGGGCAAGTTAACTCGTTTTAATCGAGTTAACTCAAGTGATGAGTTAACTCGATTGTTTATCCGCCAATTATTTTCTTTTTTCCTGTTCTGCAGCATTATTTTCTTTTTTCCTGTTTTGCAGCAGTCAGCAACAGACTTTCACAAAATAAAAGCCTGACTTTCACAATAAAACAATAAATAATCAAACCTGAGTGAATGCGAGATAAAATAATTAATCGAGTTAACTCATCACTTGAGTTAACTCGAGTTAACTCCATTGAAACGAGTTAACTTGCCCAGCCCTATTTATTACACATCTATTTCTTTTTCTTTCGAAATAGGTTAACGAGTTTTAATCTCCTGTGATAGCCCTGAATATCCACCATCATTCGTGACTTTAGACTGTGGGTATATAAACTAAGGCCCTTATTTAATACTTGTAATTCAGGTTGTGTTGGCTTGAACCCTTTAGCCAGAATAACAACATTTTTAAAGGTAGATCTTGTGTCCTTGTTTTTGGAAATAGTTATTACTGTGGTATTACTGTTTTTCGTGCATTTGATCGGTTAGCAATGACATTAGTTTTACTCTTTTTCATTATGTGTTTTGAACAATACGATTGGTTATCAAGTGTAATTTCTGGAGCCGTCCTCTAAAAATCAGTCTTAATGAGGTTACAAGTTAAACTTTTTGTGACCAGTGTTGTAACAGAGTCGTAGCTGCTGTTGTTGTCCATTGAGTTTGTCCTTCTCTGTGGTAAAGTCACTGGCTGGTAATGGGGGTATGGATAACATGTTTGTTTTAACGTGTGACTTAAGCATGTTCAGGTTCTCCTGTTCCGTCAAGGGTGAACTTGTGGAGTAATCAATCCTAAGGGCCTTCTGCAGATGGATTTCTCCTTTGGTTTCTGTTCCCTGTTGATGAGTCCGACTGAGAGGACCCTCTCCACCTTTTCAACTGATGTCAATGCGTCTATGTGGAGGTCTTGGATTTTGAAACTAGGGATTCTGGAAAAGTTGAGTCTCCGATGAGGTATTTTTCCTGGATCTGGAGCGATCAGCAATTCACCACTTAACATATTTAATATAAAATCTAAATAAACAAATTCCTTTATCAACATAAATTCACAAGAGTAAAGTTGTATTGTGAACTTGTCCTCCGTGTGTCTTAGCTCTTCAATTCCTGTGCTTCACCCCCCCCCCCCCCCCAGTGCAGCTGGGTTTTCAATGTAAAGCTTGTGTTTCTGGTTCCATGTATTCAGGAATTCTCACATTAATGAAACATAGGGTTGAGACGGGAATATGTTATAAATATTGATGAGACATTACTTCCATGCTGTCACAGATTCATATTATTGACAATACACCAATGTTCACACACACACACACACACAAGGAGGTGGATCAGACCTCGGCCAAACCCTAAGTTTCATGCACCTCAGACATACACACACTTTAACGTGTGGTCAGATACACATACCATGTCCTTGGAGCATTAACCTCACACACACACACACTACGTCACCTCAACTTCAGATACACACACACACATCTCCAGCTAGTTGCAAGATGGAACATTCTCATGCTCCGTATCAAACAGGGAGTCTGCCACACAGCAGATTAGACTGAGAGGAGGTTTGCATCTCACAGTATTCCATGAATCACTTCATTATATTAATTTCTAAGACGTCCTCCCTCCTGTGAGATCATCAGTCGCAGAATGCTTTGAGGCCAGAACACTATAACCTCTGGTAACCATAGCAATCGCGCGCACCTACAGGAGGACCCAGCGACACCAGGAGGGCAGGACTGCCTTGTGAACCAGCCAACGAGGCACTGCCGCGCGTACAAGAACCTCTGTCACGCCCAGTATATCATATATATAAACTATGTGCGCACTTGTCTAAGCGCCATTTTTCCTTTGCAACTGACTGTATAGGATCAGTGGACCATGCATGATCATTTGCTAGACACAGCAGTTTCCTAACCTGTGACCTCTGAATAAACCTGCTTGATTTTAACTTGAGAACGACGACTCCTGCCTTTTTCCACCCGCAACAATATGCAGGTTTGCACCACCCACCTGACAGCGTCTGCTTCCTTCTGCAGCCTCAGAGCTCTGGGTGTCACTGTTGCATCACATCTGAATCCTCCTGCTGGTCACAGGCGTCTCCCACAGCGGCTCAGAGTCCCGGGTCCACACAGCGCGGGGACGGATTCCCTCAACATGTCTCCAACAGACGTCTCCAACAGATCACATCCCACGTGAGATACCCAGAGAGGCAGAAAACCAATCTGACACAAGCCTGCAGGGTGTGTGCGCCGCATGTCTTTCAATTCATCAAGATGAATTTCAATATTTCAATTCGTCACGCATGCTGCAGCCCAGGGCACAGAGAACGGGCAGGGCAGGGACCTTGTGCAGCCGGCTGGGGAAAAAAGTGGAATTAAAGACTGTTACAGTAAAATTGGCTTTCTGTAATTCTGATGCCATGCGTGTGCATTTCAATATCTCATTAGAGGTGAACAATAGTTAATCAAACGTCGAGGCGCACAGGCCTGAATGACAAGCACCGCTGATTCTGCACTGATGCCAGAACCCCACAGATCTGATCAGACCGAACCAGAGTCAGAGGCTGAAGTGGAGACAGATTCTACAGTGTCAAAGATACAAACTCAGGAGTATGAGCCACACATGCATGTTTGCAGCTCACATCTACCAGGCGGCCTTGCCTTGGCCAAAATCTTAATTTTCTGGACTTTAGCTTTGCAAATCAGGCTCCATGTCCGTTATTCTATCCTGTGATGGTTTCTAATTGGAGCAAACAACATTTTAATGGTTGCTGATATAATCCAAATGGATGGTGCTGGGCTCACGGGACAGGGTTTCAGTTGCACTCAAGGAAATAAGCTCTCTCAAAGGACGACAGTGTTTAAATTTCATCTCCCTGCAAGCTGCTAAAACTTTGGAGGACACGCCAACATCCCTAAAAGTTTAAATGACTCATTGACATTCAGCTGTGAATGTCTCTACTGAAATTAAGAAAAACAATGTATTTATCCACCTTTGAAACGTATGAAAATCTTAATAGGCAGAATTAGGGCTTAACATCAATAAATGTTTCATTATTCTACAAAATATTTGAAAAATAAATGTTTCCTTTTAGGAAAGTCTCAGTGGAAAAGCTTCTTAAAACAGCATCAGGGGAAAAGTCAATGTCACTCAACGAAAACAATGTCATGCCGTGTTATTCCTGAGCAACAGTGAGAACAAAGACCGAGGCTGTGCTCACTGAATGTGAGTTACATTTAAATGACGACACTGTAAGAAAAGATGGTTTCTGTGTCCAGGTTCAGCTGCAGTGGAACTGTCGAAGCTGCACATCTGCTCAACATTTCGATTTTGACTTGATATTCAGCAGCAGAGACTCCCAGGAATCACTGGAGGAATCAAACCGGGGATGTTGGGATTACGTGAAAGGTGCATTTGACCACTGGGCCACCGCGACAGTACAGTTATATCTACATATGTTAACCAATAGGAGTCGCGAGTGATAATTAACTTCTGACAAATTACCTTTTCCAACAATGTTATTATTGCTATTTGCAGGATTACTCAAAAACCACTAAAGCAGTTTCCATGAGATGTTGTGGCCTCAGTGGAGGTTTGCTCTTGTACTCTAAGAGAGTGTTAGCAATGCAGTGAGTGTGTTGCATTGTTCTCTGGGACATCAGTGAAAATGTCACTGAACGATCTCTTTCAGAAGAAATAAACAATCCTGGATCCGCCCCCTTTGTCTGGATTCACGCCAAAATATAATCTTTCCCGGCCCTTGATGGGATCATGTCCGTTTCATGGAAATCCAATAAGTAGATTCAGCAAAATCCACTTGACAAACACACAATGAACAGAACCTCCTTGACAAGGGTAAAGCTTAGCCATGTTTTCTTAATGGCCGTCTTATAGATTTTATTACCCATCAAAATATGTAATTAACCACATTTTTATACACAAAATAAACACAAATCTATGAAGGTCAGATTGTCCTTTAATGCTCCAAACTTCAGGATCACTCAAGGACCATATCTGATCCAACTAAAGCAAATGAAACAACAGAAAGTTTTCAACCACATTATCAATTCTCCAAATATAGACAGAGGGAAAGTTTATGGAGGAAAACAATAGTTTGGTCACCAAAATATCCACCAATAGAGATCTGCTGAAACCAGTAACCTTTAGCTGAATATAAAAGTTGAATGGTGGCGAAGCCGTCACAGCTGCGAGGCTGTTTGAATGAAAACGGCCCATAAACAGAAACAATCAAGACAGGAGCAGTGTGTGTGTGTGTGTGTGTGTGTGTGTGTGTGTGTGTGTGTGTGTGTGTGTGTGTTTATGTGGAATAATCGTAACATAATTGTCCACCTCCCTGCCTGAAATTCAGTAAAGTTGTGCGTTAACTCTGCTGAGCCAAACCTTCTTTATTAACAAGGAGCATTGCACCTCTTTCCAGTTAATGAAATATTGATTTGGAAATTGTATTGTAAGACGATGGAAAGCTTTTAAAGCGCTTTGTGCCTTTGCTCAGAGCCAACTTCATCAGTTATTATTTTTTAATGGTGTTATTTGAAAATGCTCCTAAAGCTGAGAAGCAGTTTTTTTCCCGGGGCTTGGCGTGCGCCGCGTCCGGGATTGGCGTCATATTTCTGTGCCGAGGGAACTCAGGGCCACAAACGGCTGCATGTTTTTTTAATGAAAGATGTTGGCATCAAACCGCGTGTCGTAACGGCGACAGTGGGACATTGCTGATTTAATGATGTGTTTGTTCCTTTCCCAGTGGAGCTTTATAAAGAGAAATGTATTTTAAAAAAGGGGAATTAGTCACATTTCCAAATGTAGTTCACAATCAGCGACTCTGTATAATGGGATTTTGTTTCTCTGGTGTCCGAGTCGGGCCAATTTTTGAAAAACCCCGTGAATCAGAAATGACAAAAACTGTGAATGTGTGTGCACTGTAGAATCCATCTGTACAGTACAGATAAGAAACTAATCCAGACCGACTGGAAACCACTTGCTGCTTGAATCTGGTTATTTTGGTATCTGTGTTTCACAGCAGACTTCAGTGAAGCTCACAGCTCGAACTGAGAGTTGAAACTGAAATTCACTGCACGTGCACACACTGAGAATAAGACCCCGCGCAGCAGCACTAATTCTATTCACCTCTATTGTGTTGGAGTGGAAGCACACACCTCAGACACAATTGGACATATCTGTGCAGAAATGAAAATTTGTATTTAATAGAATAAACCTCAAAAATCCCAAAGAAAGTGCAGTTATGTCTATATTTTATGTAGAAAAATGAAAGTTCTTCTCGATTCAAGTACTAAATATTTGATGGCATTTTTCTGTCATAAGGGTTGGATAACAACATATTAGGAATCATGTACTGCAAACATTGTAATGTCCATAACCCTCGACTAGAGTCAGGAAAAACTACAAAACTAAATAATTAGCAGGGAAAGAAAACGCAGGAGAGATTCCTCTGGAGGACGGACAGAAGTGCAGCAGATGTCACGTCAACAGAACAACACAGTTCATGAGAAAAGACAGCGTCTAACATAAAGAGACGAGTATCAATGTATAAAGTATTCATGCAGAAAGAAAATGCTTAATATCAGTATCTGCCTCTCCCACCGTAAACGAAACTGATAGAACTGATCCTGCAGAATTCAACATTTCACCATATAAAACTGAAATAGAGTTGTATCACACACAGACGCTGCAGAAATGTCTCTGAACGCTGGAGTTTCCACTTTGATGAGCACCTGCGAGCGCGGATTAAGAATTAATGTTTTAATCCACCGAGATATTTGTTAGATTTAAAAAGCCTCGTGGCCTGGATTGATGTGAGAACCGAGGATGAACTCGCTCCTTCTCTCTGCTGCTTCTCCAAATACTTTAGATTATGTAAATACTGTTAATATGTATAATACAGACACAGCGTGATAGACCAACCATCGACTACACCTCAGTATTAAACCTTTAGGAGCTTTTCTTCCCCTTTGGCTTTTATTTGTTCTCTGATTACAAGTTAATGTTTGTTTGGGTTTGAGATTTAAACAGCTAAATACTCCTGATACAGTAAATTATATATTTACTAAACTCAGGCTTGAGAACTGATTGAGCTCAGCCGAGTCCCCTGATGTTTGAAACCTCCAACACACTGATGACCACAGGACACATATCGGACCACTGGCCGGTTCCTCATCAAAATCAAACCCGTGAGCCGGAGGAGGTGATTCAGAGGGACGGCAGCTGCAGGACGGTACAACGCTTCTGACTGGGGGACAGACACGTCTCCTCACTCTGTGATTGATGATAAACTCAAAGATGCCAAAGCAGATTATTTGACACTGATGTGATTTGGACACTGTGGCAATAGACGTTGCCACCGAGGTCTCACCACAGCAGCCAGAGACAAACTAGTTGCTTTTCAAAATACATTTATTAACTCAAACATTTACTCAAAGTCCCCAAGGTTTCTGCTGGCGTTCGACTGTGCAGCTCTGCAGTGTCTCATGTGTCCCTCCTGTGTCTCTTCCTCTCTGGCAGACCAGCTGCTGCCTTCTGAATCCAGGGAGAGTTGATTGGCCAACTAGCCTCAGCTGTGCCCCCCCCCCCCAGTTCACCTGGAGCTTCTCCGAGCCTCGTCCACAGACATGTGACCTTCTGATCTGGAGTCAGAGGTGTTACCACAGAGTCTGGAACATTTCTTCTTCTCACTTTGAAATATCCCTCGTACATGATATCACATATTCAGTCTTTAGACCTGTTATTATAAACACACATTATATTATTGGTTGATGTTAACAATCAACATTAACGATTATTTTCTCTCTGAGAGTCTGAAGCTTCATGTTTGTTCCAGTCCTCTTCTGGTCTGAGGAATCTTTCACACCTGATATGTTGGATCAGACTATGACCTGAAACGATTGACGCCTTCTGAACATCATACGAGCAGCCAAAGTCAGATTTCAGCACTAAATCAGACCCTAAGTGTCGTCCACACGTGTTTGCAGCCGAGTGTTTGGGTGCAATATGGAACTTTCATCATCTCATCCATCATATAAAAACATGCAGTTTAAATTACCACAGTGAGTGCAGAGTGGAGCCCGGGCAGCTTTCCATTCACTGACCGTGCTTTAGTGGCTCTGGGCAGCCGAGTGTGGGTCTGCAGGAGGTCATCGTGGTTTACTACACACAGTCCGTCAGAGCTGTTTCCATTCAGCCGCACTGTAACACACACACACACACACACACACACACTAATCAGTGCTCGGACATCACCACCTCTCACTCTGCACTCTGCTCCACCGCCGCCGCCGCCGCCTCACATGATTGAAATGCATAATGCAGTTCACACTCCGGCGCACTCTGTCCAGCGTCTGTTTTCACTGCAGCCGTTTATTCATCATTCCAGCACGAGTGTTAATCAGAGCTGAACCACACAGAGCAGCTCATGTCAGGGACGAGTTTAAAAACAGCAACACTTTGGTTCTGAGGAGCATTTTCTTTAATGGCCGGTCACTGTACGACTTTAGGTTCTTTGGACCAAAAGGTTTGTTTCAGTATCTGCGTCTCAATTCAGGCGACTAGACCGTCCCCAGTTCAAAGGATGGAGCCGACAAAGTGTCCTTTCATCCCTGAGACAGGCCTCAATGGGCGGATCCTTCCCAGTCCAACCTATCCCAGGATGCATTGCACTTGAAGGCTTTTGAAGTGAACGCTTCAAATGTGGGAAAAAACTACAAAAACAGACCAAACAAAGTCTCGTCATGTACAACTGCAGCTCTGTTGCTAGGCGACTGCAACAAGGGTGGGACGAGCTGGTCACTGAAATCCTCTGTTGACCAAACCGTCTCGTTTCGGTTTCGGCCTTCGCAGACAAAGACCGTCTCCTGTTGAGGAGTTGCGATGTTCAAAGCTAGCTTCACTTCACTAGGCCTTCATCAATGAGGCAGGACGGTACAGATAAAATGACACAAGTTGAAGAGACAACTAGTGGTAGACAAACTAGCTTCCAGGGTTTTGTAAATATTGTGTTTTGACCTTCAGGGCCACTGTAGTTATGAGGAAGTTGAAAAGTAGAAAAGAATAAGAATAGAAGAATCAGTTTTATTCCAATTTTATTCTTTGTCAAAACCAGACGACTAAATTATCAACAGCGATATGATTTGTTCCTTCCTTCCTTCCTTCCTTCCTTCCTTCCTTCCTTCCTTCCTTCCTTCCTTCCTTCCTTCCTTCCTTCCTTCCTTCCTTCCTTCCTTCCTTCCTTCCTTCCTTCCTTCCTTCCTTCCTTCCTCAGGTGACTTCACATTTCTCAGACTTCACTCTCCTTCCTCTCAGGCCACAAAAAGCTTTTTACATAGTTATTTTTTCCATATAATCAGTAATTACCTCCAACACTTGTAAACACACTTTGATGTATAAAATGTCTGTGGTGCCTCTAATTTGAAATGGCCTCAGTGTGTGAGGAGGAGTGATGCCATGGCAACAGTGCAACACATTATACTATTTACAACATGAATACAAGGACCTATACGTTAAACCTGTGATAAGACATAAATCAGATTATGACAGGATATCAAGATTAATGGGTCTTTGCATAAGAATCAAATTGACTCGAGAGGATTCATCATATCTAGTTTATTTATTTTATACTTTATCAAAAATCTGCAAGAAATGAATCTTTTCACAATATCAGCGTTTGAGTCCCGTTTGTTTTTCCCATCAATACAACTGATGAGTCGGCTAAACGAGAGGTACAGGAACTTCTGTTCTCATCACACATGGTCATGAAAGGGTCCCCGGGGGGGGGGGGGGGGGGGGGGGGTGCGTGCTCCCCTGCAGCTGCACCACCACCTCTCCACTGTACGAACACCAGGACCAGATGTTGTTGTTGTGTTGCTACTTGCAGAGTCCCTCACATTTCCATTAATCATTATCCCAACACCTCTCCTCTTAAACAATCAGGCATATGGGCCGGCTCGCCTGCCGCGGCGCCCTCAGCAGAACGCCGCCCGCAGTTCATCAAGGTCCCACGTGACGGAACAGCCCGAGCCACTGATCTCCGCCTAATTTAATGATAACTATCACCTGTTCTCCGAGTGCGCTGCCACACTCCAGATTGTTTGTGAGTAATTGGTCTGTGCCTTTTGCTTGATTAATTTGATTGCTACATTTTTCACTGTCCCCTCTCTGGTGAGTGCTGCGGCACTACAGGTGCTGGGTTTCATTAATTATATCCCTAATTGTTTTGGAAAATGTTGCACGCAAGTTTGATTCGCGGGGACGGTTGTGGTTTGTTTGCGAGCGGCAAAAACATCTCAGCGTGTTTCTGCCACTTAACAAGATAAATTAATCTCATCTTTTGAACAGATTGTGGTGAAGATTCCAGGAGGCGTCGAAACTCAAGGACGGAGAAACTGCTGGAGCCGCTGCAGATAAGAGTGAGAAGTGTGGAAACTAATTTACACCTCTGTTCTCTCACGTGTTCTGGGATGTGTTTGATTATTGTCTCAACACTGAAATATGAGTCAGAAATACCAGGACGTGGACGAGTTAAACATCAGGAGTCTGTTGGCTGCCTGATGGAAACTTAAGAAACGTAAGCATGTTTAAAGGAAATAAAAACACCAGACAAGGTCGTGGCGCTGGATATTACCCATGATCCCGTGCTTCGTAAACCAGAAGAGCTGCTGCTGAAACAAATCCACCAAACTTTGTGTTTTAAAAGTTTGGGACTGTCCATCATTTCAAGGAAACTTTCTTCATGTTCACACTCACTCAATCATCAAACCCACTTTGACACAGATATGTAAAGTAAGAAATGACAGGTCCTGGTGATAGATTTATGATGATTTCTCGGGTGAACATGTTTTTGCAAAGCTTCATGTGACAGATGGAGAAACCCAAAGTCACCCATTGGCTACTTCTCAGCCTCATTTGAAGTTTTCCACTTTAACACTGATTGTTCTCGGTCACCAGATCTTTGTCTTCCACAGCACAACAGTCTATTACATCAATCCTGGAGCAATTTATTTAATCTTAATTTAATCTTTAATTCAATTTAATCATTTAATTGAGATTAAAATCTCTTGTTCAAGATAAAACCAGGAAACAATCAAAAGAACAATCAGCGAAACAAACAAAGAAACAAGGAATTAAGATTGTGGAAGTTACAAGAGCCATGAGAGAAACACGTGTTAGCAATAATATAAATGCTTGTGAAAAGAAGTAATAAATAAACTTTGAATTAAAATTACAAAAATAAAATATCACTAATGTCAGAGATTGAGAAATCCTTAAAAAGTAGGATTAAAATGCTTAATTCGTGTGTGCATGAATATATGTCTAAGGATCTTTTACATTGAAACACCTGAAGGGTGTAAATGATTAGTTTTCTGTAACTCTTTTTATTCCCTCTCTTTATCAGTTAGCAACATTTCCACTGTTCATCCCCCAGCAGCCTGTTTACCAGCAGCTTTGTCGTGTTTGCTGTGGTGATTGACTTCATGTCATCTTCCTGATGACTCTGACCGGTTGCAGCTGGAAGAGGATCCTGATATAAACAGTGAACCAGTAGAGTCATGTGTCATTCTGCACTGGGGAACATGCTCTGAGGTGTTTCTTCTGTCCTGCAATATGTGAGATTTGGACATTTGAAGTGCAGATTGGTCTGAAATATTTTTGTGTGCGAATGCAATTATAACTAGGGCTACGTTGTAGCATTGACGGGCCTGTACACCCGTCAGGCCCGTCAATGCCGGACGGGTGTCAGGCATTGACGCTGATAGAACAATGCACACTGGAGTTATGGCAACATTGTCTCCTTCGCCAAAGGAGACAATGTTGTCATTGATGTGCGGCGAAGGATGATCAGTCACCGCACATCAATCTTTACACGATTTGAGGAAATGTCACAATTCTGACATGGTTCCAATAAATGACTGAGCTGTTTTGCACCCAGGAGCAGTTCATCGAAGCTGGCTACAGGAAGTGACATGTTTTATATGTCACTTCCTGTAGCCAGCAGGTGGCGCTGTGATTTTAAGTGATGTTGTCTGTGTAGATGTCTTCAGGCCGGGACTCTTGTCCTACATGTTTTAGTTTGGACCTGATTAGACCAAAAATGCCAAACTTCAAACTTTGATGCAACGCCACGGTCACATCGTGTGATGAAAACAAATATGCAGAGGTAGTTCATATCTCTGTCTTGTAGAGATGACATTCCCAGGAGTTAAAGTTGATCTGATGAACAGAGCTGATCAGAGCTGGAAATGTCAAAACTACAGAAAATAAAATGTGAGGCCGACTAAGTGGAATGACATCGTCACAGCTCGAGTCTTCCTCTTCATCTTTCCTGTTTCTTCATCTTCTTCATCTCTATTATCTGTGTGTGTGTGTGTGTGTGTGTGTGTGTGTGTGTGTGTGTGTGTGTGTGTGTGTGTGTGTTTGTGTGTGTGTGTGTGTGTGTGTGTGTGTGTGTGTCTGTGTGTGTGTGTGTGTGTGTACGTGTGTGTGTGTTCTCGTTCCCAGTACATGCAGAAGCAGTGCATCTGTGTTAAATCTTCCATCATCATTCGACCTCAGTGAAAACGACTCCAGTCGCTCATCCTCAGATTCTTCAGCTAAACTCTGTCTCTGTCAACTTTCGGCCGATTTACTCGTTTCGTTTGTTAAATTTCAGTCTGTTAATTCTTGTGCCGAAGAATCGCTCAGATTAAAACATGAAGCTAATTTGCTTCATTTGATTTATGTGTTTGTGTGAACATGCTTTCAGACCTCAGCTGACGTCCAGTCAGTCGGTTGATACACCGATGTAGTTTGAGGGAAGAGGACCCATGAACATCGAAGTTACAGCGATTTCGCCCTAAAAAAGCCCAATAGGGAAATTCTTCTTCTTCCGTCCTTCGACATACAATAGGGCCTCCCACCGCTCGGTGCTCGGTTCTTTCAAACCCATTCATGTCAGTGTAATTATAGATTTCTGTCTTTACAAAGTGAGAAATTAATATGTGTGATAAAGGAAGGTCAGTGTTTGATTGACAGCTGATCTCTGTGCGGAGCAGAAACGTCACCACGACGTAATTTGATCAACAAACATGGAGACAAAAGAAATTAAAGATTTAAACACAGAATCTAAAACACTGCTTTTAATGACTCAAGTCTATTTGAGTTTACAGAACTCAACTGTGGATCTAAAACAATAAACTCCAGCATAGAGAGGCTGAGTGAATGTGGTCTGGACTCTGTGGAGGAGAGTCATGGTGTCAGAGACGCTGTAGAAGGACAGAACACCTGCACAGTGATCCAGGTACACTCCTACTCTGGAGGACACAGGACCTGACACTGGAGTCGTGATGCTGTTGTAATAAAAGTTATAACTGTTTCCATTACAATATAATGACCAAGATTTATCATTGTATCCAAATAAACATTCATGTGATTCTCCTGCTCTTCTGATGTTCTTGTATGTGACTGCTACCCAAACTCCTCCTCCCCCCCCCACCCCCACCTCCCAGTAACAACGTCCAGTCAGACTCTCTCTACTCAAGACCTGACAATAAACAATGAATCTGTCTGGGTGATTAGAATAAGACTGATCTTCACACATCCATCTTACTTTTCTGTTTCCCTCAGATAATAACAGCTCTCTGTTTGCTGTGTTTGGATCCAGTGTGATTTCCTGAGAATATTTTAAGAAGTCAGCTCTGGTCTCTGGCTCTGGTTGTGGCAGTTAAACATCCACTTGAGACACAATCTGTAAAATCTCTGTCTCTGTCTCACTCAGAATGTCCTGTAGTCGACCTCTGACCTGTGACACAGCTGCTGTCACGTCCTCAAAGTCCCTCAGAGGACAGAACCTGATGCTGGATGAATGTGTGAAAAGCAGCCAAGAGCAGTTCATCAAAGTTTAAAACATGTCACTTCCTGTAGCCAGCAGGTGGCGCTGTAATGATGAGTCAATATTGATATGGATCTGATCAGCGCTGGACTGTGAATGTGTGAATGAGGTTTGAGGCTGAAAGAACAATGCACAAAGGAGTTATAAAAAATCCCTCCTTTTTTGGCGAATCATCAAAATGTCACGCCACGGTCACACCGTGTGATGAAATCATTTATACCGAGGTGGTTGATATATCCATCTTGTTGAGATGACATTCACCGAATTTGAAGTTGTTCTAAGCCCAAGGACAAGTTCATCGGACTTATTTGTTTGTCATGAAAAGACAAAGGTCCCTATCCAAAATGGCGGGCTTCCTGTTAGGCTTTTCTCATTGCACCTTTAGACTTTTTTTTTTGTCTAGTCTTAGTGATGGCGAGATGAAGCTTCATGAAGCGTTGAAGCCTTCCATCCAATAGGTTCGCTCATTTGCTGTACTGCGCCATCAAGTGGACATTAAATGTAAATGTAATTATTATGACACCATGGATTTGTTGTGTGATGCCAATACATAAACGATTTTTATTAATATGGTGTCTGTCTTTATCATCAAACGTGGAAGTGGAAACAAATTAGTGAGAGGGTTGTGATGTGAATGTTCTTGTGTTACTGGGTTTGTGACTGTGCTTATGTGTGGGGGGGGATAAAAAACGTACAACAACTTTTCAACAGTGCTGGGTTTCAGGCGGTTTCTTTTTTTTGAAATAATTTCGCCTGCTTTTAGAAAAGATCCTTTCACAGGACACAGATGAAGCTGGGGTACGAAGAAAAGATACCTCAAGTTTGTACAAGTTAATACATGAATTCTACCCCCCACACCTCCCCAATACTCTAGAATATATTGCAAGCAAATAAAGTCCCAAGACAAGTGCAAGTACATGTGTGTGTGTGTGTGTGTGGGGGGGATCCGTTGCGTTTCGCGGCCCCTTTTATTTTGAATCGCACACCAAACCACTTTCTGATGCTGTCACGTGGTTCGGCCGGCTCGCGAGGCTTCGAACCTCATCACATACGTCATCAACAAAAGCCTCGATACGCGCTTCACAAAAATCAACCTGGATTACTCGACACGGGAGGGCACATCACTAGTCATGATACACCTGGGCTACGATTTTTGTGAAGATCGGTGAAAGCTAACTGAGGGGCTAGGGCCCGAATTATCAATTGAAACATAAGTCAGCTAAAGTACACAGAGAGATAATGTTACATATTAACATCAGAGTAATTATACGAAATATTTGTTTTATTATATATATATATATATATATATATATAAGTTAAACTGTTCACATCAACTCAAACAGTTTGTGCTTTGATGTCGGTCGAATGACATAAACAACAGTCCTTAGATTCTTAGATCCTTTGATCCGATGTCACATTTCAAACTCAGGATTCTAGATCAAAGCCAATCGACTCTCATATAGAGGAGCAACAGGTCTCATGAGTCGTGTCTCAGCATTAGTAGACGACAGCTGCATGAGATTCTTCTCTCTGAAAACGTCCTTAAACCGCGACAGACGACCGTCAGTAGACCAACGCTTCACGGCTCAAATACTTCTTTCCTCATTTCCCTGGAAGGTTCTGGAGGTTCTGTACGTGAGACCACAGAAGAATCCAAGTCTGTTACGAGATGTTAAATGTGCTGCAGAAGCTGCTGCAGCGTGGACTGAGGGAGCGTTTATTTATTTTATTTTGGGAAAGCTAGCAGCATGTGTGGAAAACTCCGAGCCTGGATCGATCCACACTCTCCCCACAGTCTAAATTGGATGGCCGGGGATTGATTCCTCTGAGAGCTCAGCGCAGAGCTCCGTGCAGCTGAAGGAACCACACACACACACACACACACACACACACACACACAAGCACACACACACACACAAGCACACACACACTCTGAACCTGCGCTGCATCTCAACTCCCCTTCATCACGTAATGCGCTGTGTGGCCAGACACCTGGATCCTCCACGGGCTGATCTCGATAATGGATCTGCGGCTCTGCAACACTTGACCCTGAGTGTAAGTCTGTGTGTAGGTGCAAGTGGTCGTTTGTCTGGAAAGGCCTGCACCGTCAACTCGGCAGTTCTCTGGAGGAGGGAGTGCACACACACACACACACATACACACACACACACACACACACACACACACACACAGAGAACACACACAGATCTTGTTACAGTCCCACATGTGAGTGACTTCCCTGCACCACTGCAGCATCTGCACCACCTGCTCACACACTTTGTTCACTCTTCAGCCAGTGGAAAGAAATCTGAGACGAAGCCGTTCAGCCGTCGCACACTTTCCTCTTCTCCCTGCAGGCTTCTCGCTGCCGGATGATTCCTGAAGTGAATATCTTCTATCAAAAACACAGACTTAAACAGGGCTGGCACGGTGGTACAGTGGATTGTTCTCGGTGTCGTTTAGTGGAGTTTGGAATTTCCTCTCAAGAACTAAATTTAAAAAATGTTAATCGTCGTCCATCTTAATTCACAGTGGATGGTTTTCACTCGTTAAACAACAAACTGAAGTGATTCACGAGGTTTTGTGTTAATATTTATTTATATATCTGTGTCAGACTCTCAGAAGTAACAGCCTCAGGATGCTTATTGAATTTGTGGGTAAACATAGATGAAGACAATGTTGATCCAGAACATTTCTAATCATCATCGTGATGCCTCAGATTTTCTCTCTCTGCCTCAGTGTTCATTTATCCTCATTATACAGCAGCTTCACCTCCTGCAGATTAACAATAAACACGATGTTAGACGTGGGAAAATCCCACAAACCAAACAAGGAGCCAGGGGACTTTTTCAAAAGAAGTACATCCAGCCATGTGCATTAGCGCCTGATGTCCATGGAAAACAGCACATTCATCGAATCACAGGGGCATAACATAACATTATGATCATGAGTCGTCCTGTTGGGGGACAGAGAGATAAACACAGATGATATATCCAAGAGAAGAATATATGACAAGGCCTTGTTTATTAAGCCGCAGTGTTGAAAGTGGTGGAAGAAGGTAAAAACACTTATCCTTGAACATCATTAGGAGCATTTATCGTCCTCTGAGTTCAGAAATGAGGTGAAAAGCCTGAAAATCTGTTGTTAACATCTGTGAGAAGTGATTCCTCCCTGATTCTGTGGAAACACCTGATAGTGTCTGTGTCTCTCAGCTGAGAGCGGATCCACCAGCAGAGTCGTTATGTCGACTCCCTGCTCGCTGGTTACTGCAGCGTGCAGCCGTTAAGGCCTGGGTTTGTGGCTCTGACATTTAAATACACACACAGTCCTCTGAGGTTGAAGCGTAGGTTCTGGGGAGCTGGTTTTTATTCCTATCTGCTTCCTGGATCCATGACCAAACAACCATCACATCAGTTTTCAGACCCGAGCATTGATTTCTGTGGGTTTTGTCCGTCCTGCTGCGGCTCCGCTCCTGTCACACACCCCCCCCACCTGGACCGCGGCCTGTCACAAGCTGTTTAGGAGGCGGCATCCGGCGCCGGGCTCTAATCAGCTTCAGAGCCTCCATCGCTCGGCCCCCGGACGCTGACACACTGATACAGACAATCCAATCCCCCCCGCTGCCCGTCACCGCTGCTGCTGCTGACATCTCTGCTTCTCTTTCTCAGACGCTCCTGGGAATAAAACTCGTGGAGTCGATCACACGGTCGGAGGAAATTAAAAGTAGAGGAACACTGATTGGTTTTTGCAGCGGAGCCTCTATCCTGAAACAATCTCCCCGGTCGTATCTAATTTTTTCGGTTTAGTACAATAACTCAGCTGTAAGTGTGTAAGTGCTGTACGTTATTTATACGGGCTCTTCTTTAAAACATCGTAAACTTTTACTTAGACCTTACTTCAGTCTTCATTCAGCTGATATATCGAAAGTCCAGTTAAACTTTACTATTCAAATAGGGAAATGTACCGAGCAGGAGCTGAACCACGGAGGTGATATGTCCTATAAGCCTCTTACCTGTCGTGTATTAATGATGATTTAATGACAACAAATACATAAATATGCAGTTACATAGAGGATGAATGTGACCATCACGGATGAAGAGTTATTTGAAATCGACGGTGGTAATTGTACGTTTTCTCGGTAATAACATTTTAAGGTTCAGAACATACAAACAGCACCAGATTATCAAGATTACATTGTGATATAAGTGTAGGATTTCCTTCATCTCTGTGTAATGTTAAGCGTGGTCGTTTATCCTTTAAGAGAAGAAGGGCCGAACTCAGTCTGCTCAATTAAGTATTTATTTAGAAAGCAAAGAACAGGTCACAGCAAAGCAATGGGCTTCCAGTACATTAGTTAGTTTTATAACAGTAGTTTTTAGTTCCTCCTCCTCGGAAGTGCGCAGGCGCAGTTCATCCTCCTGGCTTTTGGAATACGAAAGTAGACAGGGAGACACTCCCAATGACGTTCCTACTACTCTGATAGTTGCTAGGCAACCTGTTTACTTCATTAAAGGCCTTTACCCAGCAGATGCCATGAATAATATCAAAGAATATTATCAATTGGAGAAAAGATTATTATGTTTTCTGCTTCATCAAAACAATCCTGACTGTAAACATTCGGATCCTCGAAACCAAAGCAACGAAACAGAGTCGCTCTGTCCGACCTCCAGAACTTTATCACACAGCTCCTGGAACTCTATATGATGTTGAATGAATCCAAGGGAATAAACCTTTAATATCAGAAGTTAGAAATGAGAACAAGTGAAAGATTCATTATTAACACTAAGCAGCAACAGTTATTAAAATCATTTGTACTAAGGCATATCTAGCCAAAACTACTCCTATCTTTATTTGGTTAAGAGTTCAGTCAACACATAGACTATAGTTAAAAAATTGAAATCCTAACAGTAATCCCACGTGGATCCCGGCTCAGCTCCCGCCTCCCGGTCTCAAGGTCACCGTGGCGTCCGGGCCTGTTGTCTCATAAATCAGGGGCTAACGTAATTGGCCGAGATCGAGTCAGGGAGGCGATTAATTCGCTCGACTCCTCCAGCAGCACTTAAGGTGGCATTACCAACCCTCCAGATGTATTATTTCAATCAGGGTCGACTCCGCCGGCTGAGAAGGGGATGAAATAATGTAAACGATGCCACCGAGCGCTGCTTGTTTCTTCCTCTCCCTCTGATGAATCTCTCCTTCTCCTGCATGCGCTCTTTCCCTCTGTTCCCTTCATCCTCTTTATCTCCTCTTCTCACTCGCACTCAGCAGATGGTTTAAACGGCCTCGGTGCGGCCTGCAAAGTGCCAGCACCTCCTCCGATTTACCGTCTGATCGCACACTACTGTACACGTGAAGAAGAACTGAGCCGCCTCTCGACCTCCATCGCTCACTTCCCCCCTCAGCTCAGCTGCCGGGAAAAATACGTGTGATGTAAAAATTGTTTTGTTACACACATGCTTGGGAACAATATGTGAAATCTAAGACAAACTGCAACGTCCTCTCAACACAGTGTTTTTATACTGCAGCTCATTCTTCTTCGGGTTATTTGCCGGCTCCAGAGGCGATTTCCACCGGTCGAGGTGATTTCCTGCAGGACCTGGTGAATTCAATGTGTCGCAGCTGGGCCTTTAACATGTTATTAAGGGAACATGGTTGCATATTTAACAGGGAACCTCTGATCGCATGTATGAAGCTTTCAGAAACCATTCATCCGCTGTACTTCAAACTGGGCAGGTGTGTTGCTGGGAGTCAAGGGAGGTGCACTGGTGAATTGGGACATTTTGAATAAATGGGCGAATGCAGGTCGGGACTCTGAGAAGAGACGTCATCAATCATTCGTCATAAGAAGAACGAGATCAGAGCTGCAGCTGAAAACAAGACGTCCACCTCCATCGCTCATCAAGTGTCTTATTCCCTCTCCTCTCTTGGTGGATTTCGTCTCTGTGCTGGTTTATCTTAGTTCCCCAGAGTCCCGCTCCCTATGCTCTTCAGGTGGAAACCTTCCCAGAAGTGACTGCATTGAGGGAATCTCCCGTCCAACGGAAAGAACTCTGCATTAATCGGTGTATTTATCAGCAGTGAAAGTCGTCCAGGTTGTTATGAACGATTCTTAAAAGAAAGCAAACGTCGGATGTATTTACCGACACATTAGTTCACAATGAAATCAAGATAATATCCAAATGTAATTAATTGCACAGCCTGATGTAAACATAGTTAGAGGTAGTTAAGGTAGAATAAATAAAATCCTCTCCTCCTCCCTCCTTCTATTCTTTGCTCTCTCGTCTCTGTCTCTGCAAATTGTTGCTCCCCATGGCTCTCCCTTTGAATTAAGCAATTTAACTGATTGCAATTACACACTGTCAAGGGCTCTCACATCACGTTGATTGAATTACAATTTTAATCCACCACCACCCCTTAACAAATTTCCTTCCGATTCACACAATATGGCAGGAGTCGGTTGCAATATCCCTTAAAACCAACTTTGATGTTTTTCCTCCTGGAATCTGCATCTGTGTCTTTTTTCCTTCCAGCAGGAAATTGAGTTCCCGGCAGGAGAGTGTCTCCTCGGTTCAGTCATGGCTGATCACAATAAACCCTGATCCATCATGAAAGGGCAGCGTCACCCTGCGGGATACAGTATTATGTGAGTGACATTTGCGCCCCCATGCTCCCAGTTTGCTTTCAGTTTCCAGCTCCTGCTCACAATTATCTTTATCGTCATTTAGTTCGACACAATCTCCGAGGAGAGGAAATTACATTTAGAGCCTGCAGTGTAATTTCTGCTTCTCGCAGAGGAGATAAACACATCCTGAATCCTCTCACACTCTTCATTACACAAATGAGAGGCAGATTTTCAGTCTCATGACAAAGAGCTGATGATCCATAGATTTGCTCCGGGGAACATTTGCCTAATATTTGAGCAAAGTCTTCATTTAAATAAGCTTAGTGTTAAATGCACAGATTGTTTTGCCTCAAGAGCAAAGTCAAACATTTATACTTTAATGAAGAGAAGAGAAAAACCAAAGTAGCTCAGATGGTCACAACCATTCAAACCATTATGTTCCAGTGAATAACCAGTGGCTCGCGTGAGCAGGAAGTCGAATTCTGGAATAAATGTTAATACGCAGAAAAAGTGAAAATCCAAAACTCGTCCCTGGTGGAAAAGGTTTTCCTGAATTGAAAACCTGAATTTCACATGAGCTGAGATTTATTCAGCTGAGGCGCATCAGCTCCTGGTGCTCGAGAGACCTTTGACTCGTCCAGAGCAGCTCCTCTTCCTCCTCCTCCTCCTCTTTCT
The DNA here is from genome assembly GCF_963576545.1 of Limanda limanda. Classification (NCBI taxonomy): domain Eukaryota; kingdom Metazoa; phylum Chordata; class Actinopteri; order Pleuronectiformes; family Pleuronectidae; genus Limanda; species Limanda limanda. The sequence goes on along the minus strand of NC_083649.1, from coordinate 2,460,485 downwards.
CCTCTTCCTCCTCCTCCTCCTCTTTCTCCTCTATCTACTCCTCCTCCTCTTCCTCAGCTCCACACAGACCACTGAAATAACGAGCCTGAACGTTTGATTCCTGCTGGTGGCTCAGACTGCAGACAGAGCTGGACCCACTGAACAATGGACAAAGATTTATTTTGAAGTTTTTTAAACACTTTATATCCTGTGATGACACAACAAACTACATTTGTGCTAAAGTATATTTAATAATCATCTAATCATGAAGATCTGTTTGCTTTTCACTTTCCTGTCTTGTTTGCTCCTCGAGGATCCGGCTGTTGTTTTCTAACAGGAACACGTTAAGAAATCGATTTGCTTTATTATAATAAAGATGGAAGTCGAGCTGTGATCTCTGTTGTGACCTCAGTTTACAAATATAGCAAATATTACTGTATTACTATTACCAGCGATAGAAAACATACATATATTTATTTGTCGAATGAGAAATATTCTTAAAAAACATTTGTTCCTACAAGAGGTCGTTATCTATTGTCTTCCCTGACCTGCCTGTGTGTGTGTGTGTGTGTGTTTGTATATGTATGTGTGTGTGTGTGTGTGTGTGTGTGTGTGTGTGTGTGTGTGTGTGTGTGTGTGTGTGTGTGTGTGTGTGTGTGTGTGTGTGTTTCTGTGTGTGTGTGTTGAGCTGATACTGGCTGTAAGCAGGTGCTCAGGTCTCCTTGGTTTGAACTTGACACTCGCCTCATGAATCAATCTCCACTCCAGGGTTATCTGGCAGTAGTGTGGACTGTGTGTGTGTGTTTGTGTGTGTGTGTGTGTGTGTGTGTTTGTGTGTGTGTGTGTGTGTGTGTTTGTGTGTGTGTGTGTGTGTGTGTGTGTGTGTGTGTGTGTGTGTGTTTTAAGAGTAGCCAGGAAGGTATTAACTTCTGATTGATTCATTTGGCTCTAATCCACCTCCCACTGAAAGGAGTCTCTCTCTCTTTCTCTCTTTTTGAAACATTATTCACTCGATATTCTCTCTCACTTCAGAACTGGACACGAAGGTGATTTAAAAAAGACTCAGTTTCAGATCCTCTCCACTTTATTAATGACCTCGAGTGAGTCTGATGTCCCGTCTCCTGCAGCCGGAACAGTCACTGCTCCTGTTTTAAATCAGTACTTCCAGCTTTGGCTCATCATAATGAACAATATTCTCTATTCACCAACACACGATTTATTAAAATGCCTTTTTAGTGTTTTATTCAAACCTGTCTCTCTCCGTACATCACATCTGGAAGTAATGGACTTTAGAAGTTGATATAGATCTTCATCAAACCAATTATTCGTTTGGTTAAAGTTGTCAAAAGTTCAGGAACTAGTCGAATTTAGGATTCTGCAAATTATGTATGAAGCTCATTAGAAAGTTTATGACCAACTATCGACCAACAACCCAGAAAAGATTTCAAAACAGAGAAAGCTATTAGAAGTTTAAAGGAACAAATCGAGATTCAGAACCAAATTGATGGAAACGTTGCATCAGAGAAACAAAAGAATCTAAAACAATCATTAGATATAAACTATTAAAGTTAGTATGTCGAGGAAATACAATGAAATGTGTTAATTAAGTTTTGTTTTGTTGTGACAGGTGAATTATTGTGTGAGCTTCTTTTGTATAAAATTAATTGTAAATCAGGAACTTATAAAGAAATGTGGGGGCTGCAGCTATTTACATTTTTAATTTTACTTAATTATTGTTTTGTTTTGTGGAAAAGGGGCAGATTATATGAGATGATTCTTCTTTCTGCTCCTTTTCATTCAGGATTTTATTTGCATTTAGATTGTTTTGTTTGGTCAATTAATGAAAAACTTTTATTTATATATATATACACTTTTTTTTGGCTTAATTTCTGGTTTTGGGGAGGAAGTTGAGATGCCTCCTATAACAGGTTCGGGACTGACGGGGGTAATTTGACCTTATCACACTCTGACCACTCTCACTTCTCTGAAAGCAGCAGAAATAAATTCACTTTCCAAACTCGTCCTCTGAGCAGAGCGGCTCCGTTCAGCTCCACACTCTCTGCAGCAAACTGATGAAGAGGAAAATACAGGTTGTGTTTTTTATCATCTTGAAAAAACTCTTACTGAGCAATTATCAGGCTGAAGAGCGAGAGAGAGAGGAGAAGAGGAGAAGAGGAGGAGAGGAGAAGAGGAGAGAGAGAGAGAGAGAGAGAGAGAGAGAGAGAGAGAGAGAGAGAGGAAGGGCAATTATAGTTAATTATCTGGAGTTCATGTGTGCACACTGTACACAAGTGTTTGGGAATGAGTGTGAGTCACTTATCCATTAGATACAGTCTTTGTGAGGCTGCTTAAGTGTGTGTGTGTGTAGTTGTGTTAAGACGCTGCTGACTCACTCCTCGTTTTCAGCCTTATTTTTAACCTAATTTCCGTCGCACACATCTTCAGAAAGACGTTAAATTCTTTCATCATCATTCGAAGTGATTTTATCTTGAAATCTCACATCATCACAAAACATGTCACCTTTTAGATCAGTGGATTTTTATTTAGTATTTATTTCCAGTGCAAAGTCATATTAAAATGAGACGTTTGTGTGTGTGTGTGTGTGTGTGTGTGTGTGTGTGTGTGTGTGTGTGTGTGTGTGTGTAATTGATAACTGAATTGCATCTGGGTCATCTGGAGAGGAAGTGATGAAGAGAACGAGGCTGGACGGAGGGAAGGAGGGAGGAAGAGGAGCAGAGGGGGTGAAGAGAGACATATTATATTATACTAATATTCAATCTAATATTCAATATACTACATACCTTATAAAGATCAATGATTGGTTAATCTCAGTAAACTTGATCATGTCGCTCATCTTACCGGTTGGATTTCTGGAATAATACTTTTTTTAGCTCCATGACGTCATCTTCTTATTCTTATTTTGACTAATGCGACTTTTACACCATATTTTCTTGACCTTGACCCTAAATTAACTTTTTTTAAATAATTTTTTAAAGATATTTTTTCCATTTTTAGCTTTTATTGCTCGGTAAGGATTTAGTGTGACCTCTCGGCTGCTGCAGAGGATTCCAGCCTCGACCTGCACCTGCAGTGGTTGCAATCATTTCATTATTCTTGCATTAGACGTGTTTCTCTAAATATCAAATCCATCGGATGGAACAGACATTTATTGTCGTAACAGGATGAATCATTTTAACTGTGATGATCCTCCGATGTCTCTTTTGTTTTATTTCCTTTCTTACATTTTGACTTAATACCTACAAAATAATGAAATACTTCATATTAACCTCCGAGGCTGAACATTCTTGTAGCTGTGTGACCTCATGATGGAGTCAGTTTTCTCACTGCGAGCACTGGGCCACGGCCAAGGTCCCGTTTTCTTTAATGCGATACTGAAGATTTGGGGGAAATAAATTGTCTCTTCAGCTGAATTCTTCTTCCAGAAACGTCTTTATTTTACCTTCAGCAGGTGAAGAGCCGGCTCTGTTTTTAATGTCAGTGCTTCAGACAAAGACAAAATCAATAATGTACTTTAAAAAGTTTGAATCCTTCTCTCCTGAAACTGATCGTCGATTCCACCCTTCAGCTTCCAGCAGGGAAACAGCAGAATGCCAAGCAGCTGTACGAGATAACGTGGGAAATATTAATATCACATTTATGAGAAATCACAGTTTTCATGAGCCATTAAAATCATTTGCTTGGCTTTTGCCGAACAGTAAATCTGCTCCGTGAACGTCCTCCACATCGATTTCCTCCTGATTAAAGGTGATTTAGATGAAATGGGATCGTCTCTCTTTCTCTTTTTCTACAGAGGAAACTTAGTAATTATTCATTAACCTGCTGACAAGTGCTCTGAACATGCGTCATTAACATTTTCCCAGTTATGATCCCGCAGCCTGACTGGCAGTGGGATCTAAAACACCCCCCACTTGCCGCTCTCCGGGATGCGAGGCAATTAAAGAACAATATTTCTCCCTCTCGTGAAGTAGGTCGCGGCTAATTGCATTTGACGATGAAAATACTTCGGCGCCGACTGCATGCGACGCCTGTCACAACCGCTGTATTAATAAACATGAGGACAAAACGCCCGTGGAGTCGCTGGATGTCTTCTACAACACAGATTGCACGTTTATGCGGCTTCTGATGAATTGAAAATGCAGATAAATCTTCAATAAACTGTGATGCATGTTTTGTATAGTGTATTTCTCGGTGATTAAGAGTAAAACAAGACAAGTTGCAATATATAATGAAAGAGTTAATAATGTGGTGGCCTTTAATTGAGATATGGAAGAAGACACAGGCTGGATACGTGAGCTCTTGGATTAGCCTGCTTGCTAATACACTGTGTAAAGCAGTAAAAACTATGTAAAGTATCATTTTGGTCCAATCCATCAAACCATTATGCTGATACGGTTATAAAAATGAGTTTTATCTGAAACTAAAGAGACATTAGAAAGTCTTTATTCATAAATGATCACCTGATTTAATCTTGATTATCCCCAGTTACGACAGAGGAAGCAGAGGTATTATCCTCTTTTATATTCTCTCACTGATCCAGGTAATATTTCCAAAAGATTAAAATCTGTCTGGTGAAAGAACAGAAAATCCTTGTTGCAATAAAAATACGAAATGTACATTGAGGGAAAAAATGAGCGAAAAAAGAGCAGAACCGATGAGTTGAGAAGCAAAAAGTAAAAAAAAAAACATAAAATAAGGAAAATCAGCATCGGACAAAACTGCTTTTTACAGATTGTTTAACTTGAATTAACTGAGAACATTTTAAGTCCTTCTTTTTAATGGTCTCAGTTTATTAAAAGCTTCCAAATCTTAATTCTAGAAACGATCATCTGAGGCCTTAACGCTCTTAACACTGAGTCTTTGTGAAGTATTTAGACTCGAGCTGAACTCTGGATAATCTCCTGAAGTTCAACCTGAACACAAATATCAAGACAATATTTGGATTGTTCTCGAATTAGCACAAGTTTCTTACCTTGTTTGCTTTTGAGAAAAAAAATGACCTGCGGCAAAGAAAGAGCAAAACCCTTGTTTGCTTTTCGTGCGTTTAAATAAAACTTTTGGACCTAATTCACTTTTTCAAAGAGAAGCAAAGAGAGAGAGAGTGAGCTAAAGGCTGTAAACACACACACACACACACACACACACACACACACACACACACACATCCTCTTTTGTGTTATGAATGTGTCGCTGCTCGATCGCCCGGCTCAGATCCGTTTAGAGTCGCTGTTCCACAGAAGACGCCCTTCACTTCTAAATGAGGAGAATTATTGTTGATGTTTCAAATCAATGGCAAAATTTTTGCGACTGTGAGTTAGTTTGTGTGCTTTTCCAGGTTTTCAAACTTTAACGTTTCCAGAGTTCTTCGATTAGGCGTAACCATAGCAACAGGGATGCATCTCAATACTAAAGCGCTCAACCTATAATCAGCATTAAACCAAAGCTACAATCTTTCTCTCACCGGAACCTGTCAGATTCAGAAATGTAGCATTTTCCTTCACGTCCAGTTTTCTGATGTATGATTATGATTATTATACTTTCCCATCAGCCTGAGCTGCACTTACACTTCAGTGCTTATGATTTGAAGTAATGCAAAGATATTATATTGATCAGTGGTCGTGAATCCACCGTCCTGGTGGTGATGGTCAGCAGCTTCTTCATGTTCCTGCTCTGCACCTGTAGCCGCTGTGACTCCAAGAGGTTTGTGATTATTTCCATTCTTCATGCTGAACTTCACAAACTCCTCCTGTGGATTGAAAGAAATCAAATGTGCTGTGGGATTTTGGAACTTTTCAAAGCTCGGTAAGCTTCAAGGAAATGAAGGACAACAAAAGAAAGAGGAAACAGAAACCAAAAGGTGAGTGTGAGGTTTTAAAGACGCCGCGGTCATCTGCCCGGCTGATGGTCGGACACGTCCCGTCTGGGAAAGGTCTCATCTGAGCTTCTGACAGGATCTGCTTCACTTCTCCTTTTGTCTCTTCTGTCAGTGTGTTCTTTAAATCTCAGCTTCGTCCCACGGGAATAACTTCATATACATCTCATCCAGTGCCGAGCGATTCTGACTCTCAGGCACAGAACTGAAGGTCACAGATCGGTAATTATTAAATTCTTCCTTTTGTTATTAACCTTAACCACCAGCCCGTAACCTGAAACCCTTAAAGCCGTGCTCACCATACGACTGGATATTGCAGGACGTTCTTTCGAAAGTGTTCAGGTTCTCTTCTTGTCGGAGGAGAACGTCAGCCCCATCCCCGTTTTTCTTACATCCGCTCAAATCCCTTGAAGCAGCTCTTCTCTCCCAGCGCCGTCCCTCCCTCCTCCAGCCTCCTGTTCTCCATCGATCCTCATCACACCGCTCGTCCACTTCAAGTGCGTCTTCATTTCAAACCCATCTGCTAATCAGAGCGACCTGCAGAGGCCACCCGCTCCCTGCTGAGCTCGGCAGAAACGAAAACCGCATTTCAGGCCCCTGGTCTAAATGAAGACGAACTGGGGTCTTTACAGCGTGAGCAGCCGATAAAATCATAAATCATGTTACGTTAGTGTCTGTTTTATTTAGCAGATATGTATCCCCCTTCCTGTGTTAACTGAAATGTGTCAGAAGAGTATTTGTGTCACTGGTGCACAAGTGGAGCAGTGAAGAGAACACACAGGAGACGAGGTTTGAGATAAAGGTGTAATCGTCTCTCACAGTCCGGTTCCTCACACACAGGAAGTCGGTCTGAGAACAGAAAGAAATCTGAGGTCCCAAAATAAGAGCGTGGTTCAGACACGGTAAAGCAACACTTGGTAAAATCTACAGATGATTTCCCAGCTGCTTGAGTCCCACTGTGATGTCATCAGTCTTTAAATGTGGCCTTTGCATCATTTAAAGGCTCAGTAGGTTTCTGGATCCTCTCCTAAATTACACGAAATTATAGAATTGACAAATTTAAAAAATGTGCAGAACTTAGCAGGAAGTTACTGCCGCTTCAAATTCTATAAAATCTTGATGAGAACTAGTGACATGAAACAATGATATCAGCAAAGCAATCATCAGATTTAGAAATATAATAATTTATAATACAAACGTGAGGTTGATATGTGAGACTGAGCGACAGCAGCTGATTTGTGTTGTTTGTGATCACAGCTGCTTCCATCGACTCAGCATGTGAGTGTTGGGCTGATGTGCCGACTAATTACACATTAAACACATCAATGTGCTGCATTATTAATCGGAGGCAAACCGTGAGTCATTCAGCAGCTTCAATGATCTTCTATTGAGTCGACTCATACACATATTGATCAATGTGTTTTTAGAAACAACTGCTTTTATCGAGCAGCTTTGACTTTGTTGTATAAAGATTCTGCTTCCTGTGAAGAACCACATGTGGGTTTTAGAAACGCAGCTTGTGCAGTGATTTCAGGTGAGCTGCACACACACACACACACACACACACATACACACACACACACACACACACACACACACACAGACACACACAGTGTTGTTCCATGTGCTTTGTGTAGGTGTGTGTGTGTGCTTGTTAATGGCTGCGGTGGGTCTCACCTCTTCCTTGTGATGTGGAGTGCTCATCCAGACAAAGTGCAGGACTCGCGGTGTCTCGCTGTGTCTCTAATGGCCGCTCGCTGCCGCTCACTTCTCTCAACTGACCTGAAAACACACAGCTCACTGACGCCTGCTGCAAACACGGCACATCATTTCTACGACTGACTTCAACTCTCTCCATTTTGGAAATGAATGGGGCGTCTGTGATGGTGTGGCCTTAAAACGCAACATTTATTAAAGTATTAAAAAATGCTGCCTGGGCGAATGTGCCACCAGGCGAGCTAATGGGCACACGGAGGTTTGAGACTCCTCCTGAAACGGCCTCAGCTTCAGTCCTGATCCAGGACAGATGAAATGTGTATTTTTTATTTATATCAAGGGTAGAAACATAGATATAGTTTCATTAAATCAAATTTGCAGGTTTAAATTTGTGGTGAAATACCTTTTCTCTGAGTTATTTTCATACACTTCTTTATTTAAACTTCTTCTTATTTATCCAGGGAACATGAACTGCACCTGCATCACATCCACACATTCCCACTCTCTCAGAGCAACTCGCAGCTGCTGCAGATTCACTGGAGGAGTTGCCCTGGGGCTTATTATGTGGGGAGTGAAACTAATTCATGTAATTTACCCACATTTTCTCCACTACACCAGAAATTTTAACCGGTAAGCAACTCCTGAGCCACTGGTTCCTGATGGAAACGCTGCAGAACTCTCCAGAGCTTCATCAGCAACTGGAGGCCAAAGCAAACCAGAGGAATGAGTTTTAAACTGTTTTCACCTTCACTTCTGAACCAGCTGAGAAATATGTATAACGCAGTTCATATGTTTCATTTACATTCTACACTGTGTACATTTGACCACAGAGATGTTTAATTTTTACACATTTCTGCATTTTAGAGTAATGGCTTGTATACGAAACGTCGTCCAACTTCCATGATGATGTAGGATGTTTTTCCAGACTCTTGTCTCACAGGAGACAAAGGAGACAATCAGTACCAGTGGGAGACAAACTGGACAGTTGCGTGTTTAAATTATCGATAAAGACAAGAGCACACACCTCCACAAGGCTGATGTCCCACCTTGACTTTCTGAGTCTCTCTGTTTAACCAGATCTACTTCTTCCTCAGGTCGTGTCCCATCCCACAACAAGGAGGAGAATTCAGCTCCTGCTAAAAACCTCCTGTTCCATGAACAAGGAGCAATAACAAGAACAACTCCAAGGAACCCACACTGATTCACAAAGTCTGGTAAATAACCTTTTGTGTCTTTTAAACTTAAAATAACCTCATGTGTGAAAATTTGGGGAATTTGTCTTGGTCCAAAGTTCTACAGCAGCTGCAGAACTTTGTGTAACAAACAACAAAGAACAAAGAACGTTACACAAGGACGTGTCGGATGTTACAGGTGATCTTATGTTTGATAAACAGGTCGAACACCTCGACGTGAACGCACCTGATGTGAAGGTTGTGACGCGGCTCAGTTCCATCTTTCCCCCCCGAGATTTAGGAATAAATCACGTGACTCCAGAGGGCACTTTGGATAACAAGGTTCACTAAAGGTTGGCATGACAACACATCCAGATGACTGTACGCATGAGTGAAGGCCCCGGAAGGACGGGCTGCGTTTAAAAATTCAGAGAACGCACACACACACACACAAACACACACAAACACACACAAACACACACACATCCTCTTCATCTATCTCTGTGCTGGGGGGGGGGGGCTCAGGAAAACCACAGTGCTGCTGCTTGCTGTGTCTGAGGTGAACGGAGAAGTGACCTTGTGCCAGATGTAAAACCTCGGGAGGAGGAGGCGGCTCCACGGTCACGTGACACACGTTAGTCATAATTCATCGTGTCGCTCCTGTAAAACTTTATGAAGGTTTTTACACTTGTCTGCAGGGGACGGATGTTTGGTGGTTTTGCTTTCACGAGGCTTAAGAAACAGACGTGTGAGGTTTGAAGAGACGATGGAGACTCAACATCACTCAAGCTGTCAAAAACACATGATGCCTTTTAATGATATCATTATTATAATCATTAAAATTGATGTAAGTACAGTTGTCGTGGAGCATTTAAGATGGATTCCTGCATTCATGTCCATTGGGGTTTTGCATCATCTGCAAAGAGGTTGTATTCTTTTCTGCTTATACCAAACAAATATGATACCGTTTACATCTTAACAATTATTACAGAAATGCTTTTAAACCCACGAGACTTATGTTATTATTCTCTACACCTGATCAGCCATTCAGTAAAACCCATGAGGTCTCCGATTTCCAACAAGCAGGAGAACTCATTAAATCCAATCTTTGAAACGGAGAAAAAACATGTGAGGGGGAAAAACCGTTGTTACTCAAGAAAGAAATAACCGAAGCAAATATTCACGGAAATGCGGCAAAAAATCTATGAAACATCTTTAAATTCTCAGCCGGAGTAAAAACCCCACAAACAAAGGAAGGACACGCAAAGTCAATGGACACACAACACAATATGCACTGCAACTGGCTGTAAAGACCACACAGACATAGAGTTGCTTTTTAATGTTTAATGTGCTAGGAAACTATACCTTCATTTGGAGACATGTTCACCTGCACCTGAATAATTCAAATGTCCGATATTAGCTCAATCTTTAGCTTCAGTCTCTTTTTGAGACAGTGGTTGGTGTCCTCGTGTTTTTATTGCTCTTCCACTCGTGTTCCGCAGCTGAAATAAAAACTATCCACCATCATCAGACCGGGCCGTATTTCAGCCCGACCACAGAAACTGTATATTTAACAGATTCTCTTATGCTCTCACAGCATTTTGCCAAGACATAAAGCTACTGAGCTCATCACTTTAAATATGACATTAGGATTATGATGACAGGACCAAGATCTGATTTTTATGGCCGTCCACCTAGCTTAAGTAAATTAGTTTGAACTGTGAGTCTTGGAGGTGTTTGATTCTTCACCCTGTGCATATGTCTCATTTAAGGCCCACAGTCAAACTGCCTGCTCCACAGGCTCGGCCATAAACTTTAAAGTCACTTACATTTCCACCTTCTCGAAGAAAAAAGAAAAAGGAAAAATCCATTTGGAGCGAGAGAGAGGGAGCGAGGGGAAGACGGAGTGTGGAGGGGAAACATGGAGACAGGGAAAGAGTCTCAGCGTGTCAAACCTAAATACTATTATACTTGTTATAATTCATTATTATTTCAGTGACAGGGGTCTTGGTCTGAAGGTGACTTCATTACATTACAGGTTATTGCCTCATATATCAAACTTGGGTGGCCCCAATTTTTCGGCGGCAGAAATATCTGGCTGACTGTGAAATTGACTGCTCTCCATCACAGAGTAATTAGATCAGGCTGCTGGTTATGTATAAAACAAGAGCAGACAGCGCTCACTGCTCTCCTGAGGCCGGAGGCGGGGGGGCACCACGGTATGGAGATGAGCGGCTCACAGGTGCTCGTAGTGTAGACGTCCTATATACGTGTGTGTCTGTCTCAGAAGTCACATTAGGGACCATTGACTCTAAACTTCTTGACCAATGGGGACGTCTAACTCCTGGAGCGAAATGAGGAGCTGCTGCGTACACCGGGCCGGATCAGCGCCGGAACAGAAACGCACATGTGGCCCATAGTCAGGCCAGTTCAGGGCCATCAGTCACATGGTATCTGCGTCGGATCAGGAAACGGAGTGTGGCCAAATATGGGCCGGATGAGGAAGAGAGTGTTCGCCAGTCATGGTTCATGTGTTTCCTTCTTGGTTGTGTCTGGCTCACTCATGGCTCAGATCATGCAAACAGGAGCAGGCCGCCCAAGTGCCATCATTGTTGTTTCAAAATATGAAACCATGCTTTTACTTTGAAACAGGTGCACGAAGTGTTGCTGAGTTTTGTTTTGTTGCATCGTTGTGATGCAATCGGTCTTCAGATGCATCCCCTGATGGGGACGCAGCTAAAAACAAAACACAAAACAATCCATGATATTATAATATTTGTTTCCTGTCCAATCACTTGTCACCATCTTCAGGAAGGTGAAACAGCACCACCCTCAGGACGGGAGGGACAACACACACTCAAATACAAACGTAAGGTCTTAACGATCTTGTCTGAACACGTGTAAAGTGTTTGTGTTTGTTCCACACGGCCACTCTGAGCATTTTAAAGAGTCTGTCCTCGAAGGCATTCACAGGAACTTGATGGAAAGAATATTAACAAATAAAATTAAGACCAAAGCTATTGTGTTGCATCCTTTCTTACCTTCTTTCTACAGGTATTGATGAGGTGGGTGGGGAGGGTGGGAGGGGTTTCAGTGATGATTCAACAGGTTATTAAAAGCGTTCTGCCTCCCAAATATATGTGGTGACCATTAGAGGAAATATTAAGGCCCTTCTGCTCCGGATTAGACATTCAGCTGTGGTCCCGGCTGCTCGGATGAATAAATAATATCTGAATCACTCAACTGATGCCAGGTCCCAGAATGTGAAGCCGGTGGTATTGACAGAGTCGTCTGACTTCCAACAGCCAAATAGGCACCGCTCGATGTTACCATCAATACACAAACATAACCGGAGCAGCTTTGAGAAACTATTTTCCAAAAAATCCTCCTATTTATTCTCAGTTATCTGTTATTTCTTAAAGCTTTCGACGTGTTAATTAAGCCTCCTTCGTAAGCCGCACTAATCAGTGTTTTCTGCATTATTTGACGGTGCACTTGCAGATATGATTGTTCTCCGGCCGACATACAAAGTTTAAATTAGTTTGCGCAGAAACTTCACTCGACTATATTTCCCCGGAGGAAAGCGTCGCCCCAGCAGAGGTTGAGTATCCGTGTTGGTGTGTGTGTGTGTGTGTGTGTGTGTGTGTGTGTGTGTGTGTGTGTGTGTGTGTGTGTGTGTGAGTGAGGAACATGCGCCAATGTGTGTGGTTGATGTGTGTCCTCGCCGGCTTTGTTTTCACAAGAAACTCACATTAGCACGAGTAATAAGCAGCGCACACGTCTTGCTGTATAACTCAGGCTCAGTTCAGCACCAGCCATAAAAGCCAGATCGTTAAGCCGGGTTTCCGCTCGGCGCTGACAGAGACATCTTATCTGCAGTGTTTACATGATGTAGATGTCTGTGTTTGGTCATTAATTTTTCAGCAGTGTCTCTCTGGAGCAGCCTTGATCCTCCGTGCTCCATCGAGCTGCCGGTTCCAGAGTCATCAGCCGCCCCGGGAGACTTAAACAGCCTCTTTAAAAAACCACAGGTGGACAAACGTGCACGTTGATCATGATAATATTAATCTTCTTTTGTTTTGAACACTTCAAAACAAAGGTACTCAGTGTTTTTTACAAGTTGGAATATGATAAAAAACGAATGGACTCAATAAAATCAAGCAATCAAAACTCACAGAATGAATAAAATGGAGTGAAATAGAATTGGCGCTCGGTAGAAAGCAAACCGCTGCCAAGGCTCGACAGTTATTGTAAACAAAAAGATCCATGAATATATTTGTGAGAAATCAACTGAAATGTTTCCCATAAAAAAGTTCTGTCTCACAACATTAAACAAAGAGGAAAAGAAATTCCGACATCTGACAATTGCCGGCATTTACTAAATCCTTCCTCAAAGTTTTACTGAAATACATCCAGTAAGTTTTTGCGTAATCACGCTAACAAACAAATTAACCAACCAACAAACGAGTAGAAGTGAAAACAGAATTCATTAACTATTTTATTAATATTGAGCTCGACTTTTCAGATCCTCCTTGTTTCCTCTGAAAGAGATTTGAGAAGCTCGGGAGTTTCTTCGGACTTCTTCTGCCTGAGGTCAAGTCTGGAAACGGTTTAGGTTTATGAACTATTGAGTATCCAGAGTTTGAAGTTTTTGTAGTAAAAGTGAAGTGTTTTATATTGTTTGTGCCTCTGATGCATGGCTGGTTGGGCAAACAAAGGGGGGGGGGGTGATGCCAGAGACTCTAGTTCACTTCCTAACTCCCACCAGACGTCAGCAAAAGATTATTTTATACCTGAGGATGACCTGGTTCCAGTTCCCTGAACATGGACGGATTAGAAACATTCATAAAACTTCTATGTTACACGAGTTGATTTGGATTACTCTTTATATATTCATGTTACTTCAAATCGTATTATCTTATTTAAACATTCTAGAAGGGAAGTAGAGCACAAACAGCGTGGGGATCCGTCCTGTTTTCACTCACAATTAAAATGTTGTTTTTTAGATATTCAGCAAAGAGCTTTAATGTGAAAAGTTGTGCGATCTTATAATAGAATTTTTAAGTGCCCTCAACTTTTGTTTGAGAGGGAACCACATGACAGGAAGGACAGCGTGACCTCATCAGCCCTGATGCCCCCACTTCTCATGTGTTGGTCAATGAATCAGCGAAGATGAAGAGTTCCGTTGTTTTTTTGTTTTGTTTCCTCACGACTCTGATGTCATGTCATTCAGAGAAAAACTCCCCCAACAACAAACAGACGTTTTGACCTTCAGAGGAAAAAACAAAGACAAACGACCTCTGACAGACGCTGGATTTGGCTGGTTTTCATTTTTAGGCCCAAACTCGTCCTGAGCCTGATGTTTGCTCCAATAACCGACACATGCAGTGAAGAAGAATCAACTTGATAGCTCAGTAAATGTGACCAAGCCATAAACAAACCTGAATATCTTTTCAAAATAAAGCCAGATGGATCCCCACAGGCTCGATTCAGGTATCCACACCCTATTTAATACAAACTAGACTTGTGACAGAAAACATGTCATTGTTGAACTTAATAAACTTGTTTTTAAATCTCGCTCTGATAGTATTTTGGAAGTTTAATCGTCTCAAGTCCACTGAGTTGCTTTAAGACTATTTGATGGGCTGCATGTGTTCTGGAACTTTTCCTGCAGCCTTCTAGTAAAATGTTGATTTAAAATTCTAACACGTGAAACTGGAAGAACACAAATGTCTCAGGATGAAGAAGAGGAGCCGTACACGTAGAAGACGAAGACGTCCACTTGGAAAGACGAGGAGATTCCAGATCTTTTGGTGATGAAACAGAAACTGATCTCTCTTTCTGAGTCTCCTGCTGCTGCTTCACATGAGAAAGTCCAGGCTCAACTTTCCTTGAGTTCATGTCTGAAGACGACGTTCAAGAATAACAACAATACGTAAAAGGAAGAAAAAAAAGACTCGAATGTAAATGTAATTTCTTCTTATTTCCAGTTGCCTTTTTTTAGCTTCTGACATTTTTGCTCCCATCCGTCTCTTTGTTGTGTCATCCGTGTGCTTTATTTTGAAGGCTCACTTCCCTCCACTCACTCTCTGTCTCAGCGACAGAATTAGAGCGACAGCGAAGGCTCCAGGATGATTTAACTCGAGGCCTCGAAACTTCATCTGTAAAACCAACTGACCAACTTTTGAAGAGGTGACCAGAGAAATCAAGGCCTGATCGGTCGGAGGCTTTAAATAACCACAACGACTTCCTGCTCAGGAGAATAAATCTGAGCAAAGTACTTTGAATTAACTTACGCTGTCGATCCTTAAAGTAATGATATCGATCAAACAGCTCTTTTAATGATGGATCGCACGAGTGTAATTCTCCCGTTAAACACTTTGTCAAACCATTTGGACGCCTGACGTTCTGGTTTGTTCTCAGTAGAACCCAACGTGAGTTTGTGGAACCGAGCGGAGGAAAAGTTAAAATAAATAAACAGATTTAATATTTGGATTATGAAATCTTACTTTTACTTGCAACTACTTTTTTTACCATTTCTTAGAAATCTTTATCCGCAGCGTTATTTCCCTATATTTTTGTACCATGTATTTGGTGAAGCACTTTGTAACCTTGTTGTATAAGTGATATATACATAAAGTTATTATTATCATTAATATAATTATAGATCTGGCTGTTTCTGGTCCACTTGTTGTGCACCTGGATGGAATGTGTGTGTACCACTTGGTGGGCGTGGCCTTCACTCCCTGCTCCTCCTGACCAATCACACACCAGAACCTCATCACTGTCAATCAACCACTCACCTGCTGCAGGTATCGAACCCCCGGGTCCGATCAGCAGATCCTCAGAATGTTGTGGTGCCTTGTTGTGCCTCAGTCTTGTTGTTGATAACTTGTATTTGTGTGTGTCTGCCTGTTTGATTCTCTATAAATTTTAATGTCTCGACCTTCATGTAATGATTCGACCCTGAAAACTGAATTTTAAACCATTGATTCTGTGAATCACTTTGTTACCTTGTTTAGATCAGTTCCGTACAAATAAAGTTATAATTATCCGAAATGTTTCCATGAGAATGAGAAATCCACAGTGTTATGAAAGTCAAAGGGACGTTTAGTTTTAGTCGTCTTTTGATTGCATCTGTTTTTTACAGTTAACTTTGCTGCTATAACTTCGAACATGTGATGAAGCAGAAACTCACAGTTTATCAGTCTGTTGGTGTGTTGGTCACTCGTAATGAATCAGGATTATTCCCATTGTCCTGCCCGGAACACTTGGACCAATCAGATTAATTATGCGTCAGAGTTATGAGTTGCATCTGTGCCAAAACGTCGGCTGTGAAAATGATCAGAAGTTGTCGTCTGGCAGGAAAAGTCCCAAATTAAAGTTATGATCTCAAACTAAAATAAGTATCTGATAAACTCTCTGCTTTAAGGAACTGTTTTTATTTGCAGTATAATTTACATTTATCCAGAATGAGAACCCGGTGTCACCAGACATCAATCTGCCCTCAGCCGGATTTCCGCCTGCTCACTGATTTGTTTGTAATGTTATTCTCCAGCAATGATGATGAATTACAACAATTATCTTTAGCCCCAGAAAAGCATGTGTTATTGATGGCGGATGCTTGGAGGCGCAGAACAAAGCCGGAGCTTCCCCTCCTGTATTCATGAGCGCAGCTTTATCTGAACGCTACACACAGATAAAGGCCCAACATTAAAGCTCACTGCAAGAAAAATAGTTGCTATATATATATATATACACACGAATCCCCACAAGAGAGCAAAATAACACAATAAGCAGAAAACTACACCTGAAGAAAGTCTGGATTTGGAGTTTGTGTGCAGCAGTTTCAGAGGCTGAGAGAGAGAGAGAGAGAGAGAGAGAGAGAGAGAGAGAGAGAGAGAGAGAGAGAGAGAGAGAGAGAGAGAAACACGTCACTGACTTCCTGTGTCTCCTCCAGCTTCTTCTCTGTCCTGATGGGATTCAGGTGCAAAGCTCTCAGTGAAACATGGAAACTTCTGAAACTTCTGAAACTTCTGAAACTTCAGTCGTCCACACACACGCTGCAGATCTCAGGACACGTTAAATGTTGAGGAAAACTGTTGTGAAGGTTTGTTTAAAGACAAACTGAAGAGTGACTCATCATCTTAGATCTGTAGATGTAATGATTTGAGTTAATGAAGCGACACATGTTGGAATTAGTGTTGACAATTTTAACCAAAGTTATAGTTTTAACCCTTTGATACACAACTGTTCAGTTTTCATTTTCTATATCTTTGCAGATAATTCATTTTGTCATTCAGTATTTCAGGTTTTCCTCAGTTTACTTGTTTTTGATCATCACAAATCATTATTTAAATTTGAGCTTTCTTACCTTTTGAATAAAAATCATTTTTGTTTCATTCCCCTTGAACAACATGAGTCAATAATGATCTGTATTCATTTCCTTTGTGATTTCATGCTTGGCTGAGTGTTTATTTGCTTTATCTTTGAAATAAATGTATTTAATCATTTAATATTCTAGGTATTCATTCGATATCTTGTTTTTGATTCCCACAAATCATTATTTGTATTTTTCCCTCCTTACTTTATGAACAATACATTCAGCCATGCATAAATTAACATAGGAACTGAATACGGGTCATGTTTTGCATTAGAAGTTGTTTCATAGCTTGTGAATCAAAGGGTGAAGTCGTTCATCAGAAAACAGTCAAAGTAAAAATAACTGTTAAATTATTACTGACACCATGTCTGCACATATCTTCACATGTCACCAGATTTTAATCCTTGTCCGAGCTTCCATCAGATCAGAGGACAGATCACAGGGAGAACTTTGAGTTTCACTCTCCTGCTCAGAGACGATTGGACATCATGAAGAACCTCGTGAGACCTGAGCCTTCTTCTCCATCTCCAGCGTCTGTCACCTGAAGCTTCTCCGAGCTGGAACACACCTGCAGGTCCGTATTGTTTGCACCTGTGGTATATTCTGTTAATCGATCCCTTTAACTAAGATAGAAACCAGAATCACATGTTTAACACCTTGTAGACGAATGTCGCGAATTCGCCTCAAACCCCATTCCGGTCTTTTTATCACGCTAATGCCTGATGGTGTAAATACTACACATACCATGAAGGTATTGGTAGTACTCTGTCGCCACCTAGTGGTCGGAGTGGAGAATACATACTAGCCCCTTGGTACTGTGCAGCAAAGTTATTTTTAGGTATTAAGCTGTATTTGAAATACTGTGTTGATGGAACAGCAATGATGGTACAGAAACATATGTTGTTATTCAATTTCAAGCAAAAGCAGCATCAATATAATAATCTACATACCAGAGACTGCAAAATTTGTTAAATTACAGTTATGCCCCATTATGCCTAATGTCGCTAATTTGCCTCATACCTACATTTTATATCTATTGTATTTGTTATATTGAAATCAACAATCTCCACTTAATTTAGAATCTGTATGACAGCCAAAAACACAAATAATATTTTTTTATATAATTGGAAATTAATTCAGGCAATAAGGGGTTACGCATGCGTCCCTCATGATATGTATTTCTGGATTATTTCTCTCCCCTAGGGAATGATCACTGACCTGTTAATAGATGAGTATAGAACATGGGTCTTCGTCTATTAAGCACCAGGCATGTCCTTATGAATTCATCGTTTCTTTTACATTATATGCTTAGACACATGCAGTCATGTCCTGCTGAACCTCGGGATGTGGGACGTTGTTTTGCCTTGGGTCGCAACCTCTCTATATAATGTGGGCTTGACTCCTGCAAATTCAGGCTTCCAGTATTGGCGTGTGGATGTCTCCGGGTTTCTAGAATCTGTCCTGATCTGTGAACTTCTCTGTAATAAACTTTTACCATACGAGCTAGTTCTGGGTCCGCGGAATCCTTCCTTCAACTTCACCATCATCGACATCTCGGCTGCTCAGAATAAACGATACAACAACGTGTAAACAACCGACCTCGACACAACCTGGTTTGTTCTGTGTGTGTGTCGTCGTGGGAACGAGGGATGAAAAGACAAAACCACGGTGTCTGATCTTCTGGGAGATTGAAGCGAGCTTCTTCTTGTTAACATGCTGCTCCCTGATTGGCTGCCCATTGGACTAAGTGGTTTAAAGTGCTTGTTTTTACTTATTCAACGAGAGGAACCTCACAGCTGTCGACTGTGACAACTGGTCTTTTGTTTGTTCTTCTATTTAGAGGAAAGTGTGTTTCTGTTTTCTGCCTCCGTGCCGAGCTCCCACTCTGTTCCCTCTGAGCGTCGGCGTCTCATCTGGGCCGGCGTGTGGTTTCAGGTTCAATTCACAGTTAAGTGGGATCCTGTCGTGTCTCCAGAGGCCGGAGAACAAGGCCTGATAGAAGATTTAAAGATGCACAGAAAACAATCCTCAAAGAGGAGAAGAGGGTTTTCTGTGTGTCAGCAGCTTTAAGCTCATATCTCCTGGTGATTGTGATCCACTCTGTCATCACTGTCCCTGCAGCCGCTCGCCTCCAGCTCCACATCGAGTGGAATACAGGCAAAGTGGAAACTGGTCGGGGAGAGACATAAGGAGTCTGTACTTGAGGATGATATGGAGAGGGGGAGTAAGTCTGTAAATGTATAAACTAAATGCTGGTATTAACATTAGGAGCTTCTATTTCCACATAAACCCATGGGGACACTGAGAAAGGCTGTGGTTTATCCATAATGTAATGAGTGGGAATGTTATATTTCACAAAATCAAGGGTTACCAGTAGGGTTGCAAAATACCGGGAATATTCAAAGCTGGAAACTTTCCATGGGAATTAACGGGAATTAACGGGAATAAATGGGAAATGTTGTGGGTAATTTATACTAACTGTATTTACCTTAAAATGACATAAATATAAACATTTTGTTGTGTCATAGGCTGATTTGAGCCCTGAGGAAACTTTGGGCACTTGACTATATGCTTCTGCATCGTTGTGTCATTCTTAACATAGGTCTTTGCACAGTATTTGCAAATGTACACAGCCTTTCCTTCTACATTGGATGAGGTGAAATGTCTCCACACATGAGAGAGTGCACGTGGCATTGTTCTGTAGAATAAGATGAGAAAAAAGTTTGTAAAAAAACACTAATGCAATGCCAGAGATATAAATAGTTAGCCAAACAATTGGAATGTGTAAAAATATTTTACAATTGATGGATAAATGTATGGAAATAGTCTAGATGAACAGATGAACAATCCTCAATCAGCATGCTAATATATTTTCCCCAGTAATATCATGGAAACTTACCTGACTAGTCCTTCACTCTACAGCAGGCCTCAATAGCCCTG